>NW_026596147.1:10924779-10989570 GCF_907164565.1 Psammomys obesus | reverse complement strand
ATAGATAGATAGATAGATAGATAGATAGATAGATAGATAGATAGATAGATAGAATCTGCAGACACATCTCTCTAGCCACAAAAGGAGCCCAAGAATAGCAGTGAGCACATTTCTGCTCAGGATTCCACAAGGTAAAGGAGTAAATACGATTTCACTGTAAGGTTCTAGTTTAATATGAATAAAACGCAAAGAGGAACTGCATCAGGAAATCTGGAAGCTTTTGGTATCATTAGTGATCTGATCATTGAGCAAAGCTTTGAAGTCTATGTTATAAATGTGATTCCTTGTTGGAAAATCATGTACAGACTGTTGTGTGCACAGGCCGTTGCGAGATCCCTAATTTCTTTTGTGAAACCATTCCGGTTTTGACCACTTCTAGCTTTGTCCTACATTCCGACATTTATGTGAAATATTTTTCTGAACATTTAATGGAGTCATTGTAGACTTCTGTGGGGAAGGATGAACTTTTAAGTCTTTAAGCTTGAAAGCAACATTAAATGATATATTTACATTTTCATAAGACTAAGTTTGTCTTAAATATCTGTTAGCTGTGTGTCTTAGTAAATATGTGTATTTTATGATAATCTAAAAATCCCCTCACTATTGCATTAGCTATACTGCAAATTAAGATTAATACATTTTCATAGAAAACCGTATTTGTTGATTCTTGTATTTCATTAAAATTAGTAAACATAGAATAATTAGAAATTTGATTTTTAATATCTGTCCAAGCCATTGTAACTTTAATAGGGTGAGGTGTTTGAAAGACCTTTATAAATTTTCCAAGTTATGGTTGCAAACCCCAAACCTACTGTCAATGCATGTTCTTATTCCTTCTATAGTGCAGCTGAGCATGAGAAGGAGAAGGAATGTATATAAGTATATTAAGTAAGAACAGAGGGAAGGAAAAGCATCTTTTACATTATTATCAGTTATTTTAAAGAAATCATTTGGTAAAATAGACTAATAAAACCTAATTTGTGTAATAAAAATACATGAAAGAGAAAAACAAGGTAGCCTGTTTCTTGAATATTCTCTTTTAAGTGAAATAAAATAAATGCCCTTTCATTGCAGCCTGAAGAGCTTTACAATTATAAACAATATTGTAGCTGATTGGATCTTTATCCTAATGGGATATTCATCAAGCCAATGAGGGCTCATAACAAGAGGCTTTTATAATGGGTTCCAAATGTTATGCACAATGACAATTTAAGTTTCTTTGTGTTATGTGTGTTTATGTGTGCATGTGATTTGCTTAGTATATAGCTAGAAAATATTGAAGTCTTACTTTGATTAGAAAGAACATTACTGTGGCCATGAAAAATTTTTGGGGTGCTCTAAATATATGATGATCTGGGAATGCCTCCAATTTTGACTTGCACTTAAGAGCTCCTCGTTCTTCTCCTATGCTGTATCGCATGCAAATTAAAAAAAAAATCACAGACCAATTAGCTGTCTGCCTTCATTATTGTTTTTAATTCAGAAATCAAGAGATTATCTAGGAATAAAGTGTATTTAGACTCTCAAATTACTTCTTTTTATATATTACTATTATTATTATTATTATTATTATTATTATTATTATTATTTACATTGTATCCCGGTTGTAGCCCCTACAATCATCTCCTCCCTCTCCCACCCTCCCTTTCTCTTCTTCCCTTATTCCTCTTCCCTAGTCCACTGATAGGGGAAGCCCTCCTCCCCTACTGTCGATCATAGTCTATCAGCTTCCATCAGGACTTCCTGGATCCTCTTCCTCTGGGACTGGCTAGATTGCCTCTCCAGGGAGAAGTGATCAAGGAGCAGGCGACTGAGTTTATGTCAGAGACTGTCTCTTCTCCCCTTACTACAGAACCCACATGGAGACTGAGCTGTATATGGGCATCACCTGAGCAGGGTCCTAGGTCCTCTCCTCTGAAGTTCCCAACTCGCCCTGTTTATGTTTTTGTTTTTGTCTTTTTTTTTTTCCTTTGGTCTATCCCCTCCGGGTCCTTTTATATCCCCCTATGCTCTGTTCAAAGTTTGGCTGTGACACTCTGCATCTGCTTTCACCCCCTTCTGGTAGGAGTCTTTTAGAGGACGTCTATGGTTGGCTCCAGTCCTGTTCCCTTTCTTCTACTGCTTCCAGTGTTTATCCTGTTTTCCCTTCTGAATGAGAATTAAGTATCTACCAGGCCTGGCTAAAACTCAATTTTTCTTTTTTAATGCTGACTCAAAACCCTCATTGTTTCTGTGACAGTGATTATCTCTACACTTACTGGTTCCTCTGCAAATAATAGTAAATAAGAGGATCAGAAAAGTTCTAGAAAACTGCATAAATGGTAGGTGTCTAAACTGCTTCTAAATGTAGCCATAAAATTTGAGGTGAAAAAAGTAATTTTCTAGATCTTTTCTAACCTATTTTTTTTTGCATTATTGCATTATTTCTTAGGACCTCTCACATATGACAAACTGAAGCAGAATGTTTAAGCACAACATAAAGATACATGATATGATATATTCGTACCCTATTCTGTCTTGCAGAGAGTGTGCACTGAGAAGGTCCATTCCTACGTGAAATTGAAATTCCACTTTACCTTTATTTTAATTTTTCATTTCTTTTTTTCTGTTTCTTTGTATAACTAACCAAAATGTCTGATGTTTGCTGATAATGAGAATGTTCACGCTGACTCATAGGTCATTTGCATGTAGGGTTGGAAATGCCCCAGTTTTGTGCTTGCTTGTCAGCTTTCTATTCACACTGAACCATTTAAATCTCCCTCTTTCCAAAATAGTTCTATGTAATGTGTCTTGTATTCGAATAAGGGTCTTGAGTTTCTATAAATGATTGGGTTATAATTCTGAGAGAGAGAAAGTGTCCTTCTAATGAAGACTTCAAATGCTTTAAAAAACTCAAAAGAGTTTTCACTAAGATATAAAGTAATAAGGAAGCTTAGCTTTCATTTTAATTATTTCAACTGCTGAGCATTTTTGAAAGTCTAAACAAGAGAAAAGGCAATATTACATAGGAATATATGATATTAAAAATTAATATATTTTGTAAGACAGAGTTTTGGGTTTTAGTTCTTTCAAATTTATAAACAATTTTATTACTTAGTATTTACAAATTCAAAAACTTACAGTAACCTTTGTCTTTGTAATATTGCTGTATAATCATAAAAATAAATCTCATTTTTTTCCAAAATGTTAAATTTAAAAAAGAACCACATTAAAATATAAATTTCAATGATTCTATTACATAAATGTTACTAAACATATAAAAAAATTCACATCTCCAAAATGTTTCTCAGGGAAGGCTGTCAGGTTGAATAAAATAAAGGCATTTTTAATTATCAGAAAATAATTACAAGTCTAATATTCTCTAAACAGAATATCAATTAGATATGGATTAAAATGATCAAACCTGAGGCCTATGTAAAATATTTATTATCTGTTTGCAGCAATTAATGCAAACAATTCATAGCATATTGACTGAAAATGCAGCATTGGGAACTTTGTTCGTGGTCACAAACATCAATTAAAACATTCTGGGCTCAGTACCTCAGGTTCTAGTCAAACAGAAAGCTAAGCAAAATAATTTCTGACATGAACTCTAACAACATTTATGCTCATAAAGATATATGTAGCTATCTGACAAAGTCTTTAGCTATTTCAAAAAATTTAAAATCATATTGTCTTCTATACATGAGTACTATCTTTAAATCATTTTTACTACTGCTTCTCCTCCACTAAATACAACTATGCCCCCCATTTTCTATTTAACTTATGACCCCTTCTTCATTCACTGTTATTATTGCATAGGTATAAACATATAAGTTTATATTTGTATCTATCAGCACATATATAGAATATGTATGGTTACAAATAAGTATACATGGCTAGCTATAGATAGATCTAAAATGTCCATTCAGTTTTGGTTAAAGGTTGTACTGAACACTTGGGATAAGATAAAGGGTTGTCCCAGGAGAACATTGATTCTTCCTCTCTTGTCAGTCATTGATGGCTTACACCTCTTCGTCTAAATGTGAGAATTTCTGAAATTATCTTCCTCCATGTAGAGATATCAATTTGTGTGATTAATAAGCAGGTCTTGTTTATGCAACCATGCTGTTGCTTTAGTACAGTCTTCTTGTCTTCTCTAAAAGAAGATTTCTTGTAGCCGATGTCTTGATCCTCTGACTTTAAGAATCTTTTTGTCAGTCTCAGAAAAGACCCTGTGCCTACCAAGGACCATCTATGGATATAACCTAGAACTTCTGCTCGGATGTGGCCTGTGGTAGCTCAGTAACCAAGTAGTTTTCCAAAGTAAGGGGAACACGGACTATTTCTAACAGGATCTCAAGGGCAGGCTGTTTGACCCCCCCCCCCAGGGGAGGAGCAGTCTGTTAGACCACAGAGGAGGACTTTGCAGCCAGCCCTGAAGATACCTGATAAAACAGGGTCAGATGAAAGGGGAGGAGGTCCTCCCCTATCAATGGACTTGGAAAGGGGCAGGGAGGAGACCAGGGAGGGAGTGTGGGGTTGGGGAGGGAATGAGGGAGCGGGATACAGCTGGGACACAGAGTTAACAAAATGTAACTAAAAAGAAAAAAAAAAAGAATCTTTTTGTTATCTCTTCTATGGTACTTCATAAGGAAAAGGTATAATGGTTAGCTGTTGCTAGAGACCTCGAAGTCATTTATATTTTTCATTTGGGCCAGTTGTAGATCTTCCGTCTGCTTCGATGTTGAGGGCAAGTGTCTTTGGTGAAGAATGACAGCTACACTAAACTGTAGATAAAAAGATAAATATTTAGAATACAGCTAGAATTTATATGTAATTGGGGAAATGAAAAAAGCAGGTGTCTTCTAAGGTCTATGTATTCTCCAGCACAGGTAGTTGGTAAGGTTTGCAGTACCTAATTGAATATTGGCTCACTACACAGAAATATGAACAATTTGATTATGACAACATTTAACGATTGCATTGAAGATAATTGCAATACTGTTAAATATCCATGAAATTGGTGGTCATCCGTCTCATTCAGATTTCTGAATTCAATCATAATTCTTTTTACCACTTGTTATTATCTTGCCTTTGTTCTTGCTCTCTTGAATCTTAACATTAATATTTGTTTTACTTTTGTTTCGATTGTTTCTACAAGTTTTTAAACATCTGAAGATCAACCTTCTTTTTCTCCATTCAGTTGCACAGATTTCTATTAACAGTGAAAAATGAAGCAATATTTTCAATGCTAGATACATCCTAAGAGACAAGGGCAAATTAAAGACCATGCTTTTTGTTCCACATAGATCTGTTTCCACATTAATGATTAAGATAGGTATGAAATTTATTGACTCATATTGATCAGATTTAACTTTGGGTGTCTTGAATGGCAATACTCACTAGCAGTTTTGGAAAGGATTCAGGAGACTACCACAGAACTGGAACGTGACTGCATGGATAACTATCTGGACAATAAGTAGGTCTTTATAGTTTGAAATAGAGGGAAGTAAAACATTAGAAGTTAATTTATTACAGTGTCCTCAGAACCACAAGCCTATGTCAAGGACAAACTATTTTCTTCAACCAAAAAGATACTTAATTATGTAAACATTTCCAAATTTTTCTAAGTGTGTCATGGTTAGTATTTGTTAAAATACTTACATATCTAGTGTAATTGCTGTACATTTATAGAAACCAAGGACCATTGTTGTTATTGTTGTTTACAGTTTATTTACTTTGTATCCCTGCTGTAGCTCCATCCCTCATCTCCTTCTGGTCAGACCCTCTATCCCTCTTCTCCCATTATTCCACTCCACTAGTCCACTGATAGGGGAAGTCCTCCTCCCCTTCCATCTGATTCTAGCCTATCAGGTCTCATCAAGACTGGCTGAAACGTCTTCCTCTGTGGCCTGGTAAGGCTGCTCCCTCTTCAGGGGAAGTTGATCAAAGAGCCAGCCACTGAGTTCATGAAAAAGACATCCCATGTTCCCCTTACTAGGGAACCCACTTGGACACTGAGCTGCCATGGGCTCCATCTAGGTTCTTTCAATGCATTGTCCTTGGTTGGTGCATTAGTCTCTAAAGTCCCCCTGGGCCCAGCTTTTTTGGCTTTCTTGGTCTCCTTGTGGAGCTCCTGTCTTCTCTGTTTTTTTCTATCTCCCCTTCTTCCTTAAAACTCCCTGTGTTCTGCCCAAGGTTTGGATGTGAGTCTCAGTATCTCTTTGAACCTCTGATGGATGGAGTCTTTTAGAGGATATCTGTGGCAGACTCCTGTCCTGTTCCCTCTCTTCTGCTACTTCCAGTGTCTATCTTGTTTAAGGTTCGTTAATATTAATCTACTTCCCTAAGCCTCACAATGATTGCTTTCATTTGCCAGGTTTAGAACCTAGATTTAGGAAGTCCAAGTAGTATAAGTTTGTAATATCTGGATGGAGACAGACTGACAAAGTTAAAATCCTGGCTTTGAATTTCTAAGGAAGTGACTGTTAGGTTCTTTTTCCCAAGATGCACTGAAATACCTATGTAACCTAGGTATATGGCTTGGTTAACAATAACCTATTGCACTGGCTTACAGAAACTGGATGAGTTTTTACTTAAAGAGTATAGGAGAGTCTGGCAACTTCATCAGAAATCATATTTGCCACAGCATTGGTGATGTTTCACAAAAGTGGTTTCACAAATTCACAAAACTGATATCCCTGGGCAGCTACTCCACCGGGTCTCAGGTCTCTCTCTCTCTCTTTTTTTTTTTTTTTTTTTTTTTTTTTCTGCTCAGATAATTGCAGGGAGGAACATCATGGTTTTTTTTTTTTTTTGGAGTTCCAGAAAGTTTCTGAATCAGATAGGTCACCCTCCAGGGAGAATATTCCATGAGAGAGAGACCATCTATAGAACTTAGCTTTAACCGAGGTAATTCATATTTCTTATTTGGCTTTTATAAAATGAGAATAATATGCTCAAACTGTTAGCTAATATACTACATTATAATCTGTACATTTTAACAATCTCCAGATAAATGTTCACATGAATTCACTCAAATACTGAATTCATTTTATAAAATAGTGTTCAAAACTACTCTCTTTTCAGTAGCCCACAGTTAAAGATAATATATACAGAATACTCTGCTAATTAAAAAAAATACAGTTAATTTGTACATTTAGGTAGGAGCTCTCTTAATAACATGAGGTATATAAGCCCTCTCAGATTTGTGCTTTCTACAAGAAGAATTGGCACAACAGTTCTTTGGAGTACAACTATGCCTGGGCTATGGCCAAATAAGCAGCATGTTTACCTCGTTGATCTTTTACAACACAAGTGGTCCAACGGTAATTGCAATTATTCTATCTGCACTGTATAATGAAATGAAAGCATGCACTGTTTGTGATATTACAGCTAAAAAATCTGATGATTTTTTCCTGTGTAACAGTTTATGACTTAATTTTAGTAGAATATTAGAACCCCATTGTGCTACTGCAATAAAAGCTCAATTCTATTGTTTAATTTTTTTTGAAGTATGCTACTATGTAAAAGTGAGTGTATAAAAACAATTATCAGTTAAATGGGATATTCTATTATTTCAAATTTATATGAACTATGGAATAATATAATTGTTCCACTCTTTAGCTAAATTGAGAAATAATTGGGTGTTTATTAGTAATTGTTGAATGTAGGGTATTTGAGTTTTTAAATCATACATGATATAGCAAAATGCATGGTATTATGAACTGCAATCAAATTTATTTTATTTATTTGCATTTACTTTTAACCCAATGACAAAAAATTAACTAAACATCTGAAGGTAGCATATATTACTCATGCATTAAGTCCGTTGAAACTGAGGGTCACTGTAAGTTTCTGACTAAATATTAATCAGTTCATACCAGTAATAAATATCACAGTTCATGCTGATTTTTCAAGGTAGATGGGGTGGTGTTAGACATTATTGTTTTGTCAAGGTCCATAATAAATACCATGTGCTAATGCTGTCAGCTTCTCAGTGTTTCCTGCTTGTAGTCCTAATTGTATGGTCTTCACGTAAGTTCATTCATGCATCCTAAACATGTGGCAAAATTGTAATCTGTAGCTTGTTTCCTGCAGCAGCATTTAATGTATGAAACCTACTCAGTTCTTAGACCTTTCCAGGATTGTTGTTAAAAGTCAATCTTTAAATGTGAATTATTTCTGAAATTTAAGCCTGCATGAAATCAATAACTGTGAAGTATCAAATAAATTATTGAAATTATAATTTGTTAGGCCACAGAGGAGAGCTTTGCAGCCAGTCCCGAAGATACCTGATAAAACAGGATCAGATGAATGGGGAGGAGGTCCCCCCTATCAGTGGACTTGGCAAGGGGCACGGTGAAGAGGAGGAAGGGAAGGAGGGACTGGGAGGGAATGAGGGATCGTGACACGGCTGGGGTACAGAGTTAATAAAATGTAACTGATAAGAAAAAAATAAAATACAAAAAAAAAGAAATTATAATTTGTGTGTGAGCATCTCTGAGTATGAACTTGCATGTATGTTTTAAACATGTATTTATAAATATATCCAATTTAGTAAATAACCATTTTATTTAAGTGTAAATTTTGTCAGAGCTTTAACGACTTTCTCTAAAGCTTCTTCTGGGTGTTTTTCAATGCCAGTTAGATGACTAATCTTCTGAGCATCTAATTTGTTCTCATTAGGTATGACTATGAAAGTGACAAAGTGGTCTCTAATACTGGGACTCAGTATACGCAAAAGTGAAAAAAGTATATAGAAGTCATCATACAATCATATGAAGTGTTTCTGCTGGCCCTTTAACATATTAGCACAATGATATTTTAGCATATTAACATCAACCCAAAATATTTGCCAAATCAACCTAAGAAAAGTTTATTTAAACAGTAGGAGAATTATAATGACAATCCCCACATTATCTCTTTGTTCTGAAGTCTCATATGGACATCCTTTCAGATATACCATAATCACTGAAGAAAAGAAAAAGACAGAAAAAGAAAGAGAGAAAAGCAAATAGAAAGAAAAGAAAAGAAAAAGAAGAAGAAGAAAGGAGGGAGAGATGGAAAGCTAGTAGAAAAAGATTAAAATAAAATTCATCATATACCTTACTAGCATGTGCTTTACTTTCCTAAGGTTTAACAGAAAAATAAACACTAGCCCTGACTCCAAATCAGGTAAAAATCAGTTACATACACAGAAATTGCCATGAAATTTCTTATGAAACAGAAAGAGTTGTATTATTAATGCTGTTTTCCTATCTGGACCAAAAACTGCCTACAACACTGTAACATATACATAAATTTTTGAACATTGAAGGGAATAAATAAAAACTTAATATATTACAACTTAATGATAAAAAGATCACTTTCTTAAGATTAAACAATCAAGTCTAGCAGAAAAATGAAAAAGATTTGAGAAGCATAAGAATACAGCTTGCTGAGAAGGAAACTTGTCTCATTTTATAAAGGTTTTTTGTTTTGCTTTATTCTTTTTTTTTACTTCTTTTCAGTTCTGTGTTATTTCCTAAAGCTATAGCCTGTGTATAAGCATAAGGTTTAAAGTAATACTTTACCATTGTTTTTTTAATTAAATTTTTATTTTTTATATTAATTACAGTTTATTCACTTTGTATCCCATCTGTAGACCCGTCCTTCATTCCCTCCCAATCCCACACTCCCTCCTTAATTTCCTCCCATGACTCTCTCCAAGTCCACTGATAGGAGAGGTCCTCCTCCCCTTCTATCTGATTTTAGCTTATCAAGTCTGATCAGGACTGTTGCATTGTCCTCCTCTGTGCCCTGGCAAGGCTGCTCCCCCTCCACGGGTGGGGGTCAAAGCTAGCCACTGAGTTAATGTCAGATACAACCTCTGTTACCCTTACTAGGGAACCCACTTGGATATTGAGATGCCATCGGCTACATCTGAGCAGGGGTTCTAAGTTATATCCATGAATGGTCCTTGGTTGGAGTATCAGTATCAGTAAAGACCCTTGTACCCAGATATTTTGGTTCTGTTGCTCTCTTTGTTGAGCTCCTATCCTCTCCCGGTTTTACTGTCTCCCCTTTCTTTCATAAGATAACCTGCACTCTGCCCAAAGTTTGGTTATGAGTCTCAGCATCTGCTTTGATACCTTGCTGGGTAGAGTTTTTCAGAGGTCGTCTGTGGTAGGCTCCTGTCCTGTTCCCTGTTTTCTCCTTCTTCCAGTGTCCATTGTTTTTATGAATCTCATAATGTATGTTTGGTCAAACAGGGGTCCGTGTGGGAGAACACAGCTACAGGTGTGGAGGAGGCATGAACACCATTTCTAATATAGATAGATAGATAGATAGATAGATAGATAGATAGATAGATAGATAGTATATATGCTATATACAACATATATACAGTATATAAGTATATATGCTTCCAGTATATTCCAATATATATTGGAATCATTGAGGACAGCAGTAATGAAACAAACCATCAATATCAGGGTGGGAACATTGAACAGAAGTGAAGTAGGCAAAACATCTAAGGGCAGGAATCTGGGTCAGCTCTAATGAAAATCTTTAGAATCCAAGGTTGGCAGTGAGCATTATTAGCTGGTTTTATAAATGTGCATTCTGTCTTTAATTATTTTTAAAAGCAGGTTTGCTTTTTAATATGTGGATCGATTTGGATGCTACTGTACATGCGCCCAAAGTGACTATTTTATTATTTCATTTCATTTTATTGCATCTTGTGTCAAAGGAAAACATAATAATTGATTTCTTGAAACGGAATATTCTCCTAGATAGTATATGTAGTTATGTAGTAAAGAAAAAATGTGGCTCTGTATCTTTCTTTAGACATCCAAACTCTTTGTTGCATGATAAAACCTGCTATAAGACAGCAAGCTGACAAACAGTGCCACATGCCATTTTTGAAGCTCAGCTGTCAATTTCATTTTTATTATGAGAGTAAACAACAAAACCTGCTCAATTGTTGTTTAGCAAATCCTAAGGAGACCCAGCTTTCTAACATCTTGCAAATGAATCAACAAACATCTCTGTATTAGAGTTTAAATATAAGAAAGAGAAAATGTTAGAAGTGTTTTAACACATTGAAATCAAACAAAGAGAAAAATCTGTTTAATTATTATGATGAAAGCTACGATGGTCATGTGTCTTTTCCTGAAATATAACGATAAATCACAACAGTGTACACCCATATTTCTTCAGTTAATGCTAACTTCATTATTATATAACTGTACTGAATATTTTCTGATACAATTTGGTACTCCATTGTCCCTTGTTTTTTTTTTTATTATTATTATTTTGTTGTTGGTAAACACCTGTGTTGATTATTTCATTTGTTTGTTTTATCTAGCATCCTCTGAGTAGAAACTCAATCGAGAAAATGCCACATCAGACTGGCCTGTGGGTAGGTCTGTGAGGTACTTTCTTGATTGATAACTGAAGTGAGATGCCCAAGCACATTGTCAATAGAGCCATTCCTTGGTTAGGTAGCCCTGGGTGTCTTGGGCAATGTTCTGTTGCTGTGAAAAGACACCATGATTACAGCAACTGTTGTAAAAAAAAAAATGCTTAATTGGGGCTTGCTTACAGGTTCAGTGGTTTTTGTCTGTTATCACCATGATAGGAAGCCTTGTGGCATGAAGGCAGACATGGGACTGGAGAGTTGCTGAGAGCTCTACATATCCTCTGGGTGGACTGCAGGAAGCAGGAAGAAAGAGACTCTGAGCTTGGAATGGCTTTTTGAAACCTCAAGGCCTATCCCCAACAAGGGGATCTTTAGAATCCATTAGATCTATTACTCCAACAAGGTCACACTTAGTCCAACAAGGCTATGCTCCTTATTCCTTGTCAAGTATCACTACATCATAACCAAGCATTCAAATATGTGAACCTATGGATGTCATTCCTATGCTAACCAACATAGTTTACCATCTGGTCACCATAGGCTTATAGCCATATATAATTCAAAAATGTATTCATTTTTTTCATGGTGCAGGGATTGAGGGAAAGGCCAACCAAAGACTGACCCAACTTGAGACCCACCCCAAAGGAAAGAGCCAACTCCTGTCGCTGTTAATGATACTCTGCTATGCTTGCAGACAGAAGCCTAGGATAACTATCTTCTGAGAGGCTTCATCAGAGAGCTGATAGAAACAGATACAGAGACCCACAGACAAACAATGGTCCATTTTCATGGAGTTTTATGTAAGAGTGGCAGGAAGGTTTGAGAGAGGCAGAGGGTTCAAGGACACCACTGAAGATTTACAGAGTACACTAACCTGGGCCCATAGGGGCTCACAGAGACTTAACCACCAACCAAAAGCATGCACTGGTTAGACCTATAGAGATACGTAGCAGATCTACAGCTTGGTCATCATGTGGGTTCCCAAGCAATGGAAGTAGAGGCTGACTCCGACTCTGTTTCCTTCCTTTGGATTCCCTTTTCCCTAGTTAGGCTGCCTTGCCAGGCCTCAGTGGGAGAGCACGTGCTTAGTTCTGCTTGGACTTAAGGTGCCAGGGTGGGTTGGTACCCCTTAGAGGCCTCTTCTCTAAGGAAAGAGGAGAAACAAGGAGGGGGCGTGAGTGTGGGACTGCAAAGAGAGAAGGGAGGGGGCCAGGATCAGATTGTAAAGTGATTAAATAAATAAATAGATAAATAAATAAGTAAATAAGCAAATAAATAAATAAATAAGTGGGGGGATGTCAATGGCAATCTCATATTTCCAACATACAATGGCACAGCATATATGTAACCATTCCAAAAGAAAGGAAAGGTAACATAGTGACAAAATATTGGACTGAAGCAAGACCTAAAACCAGCAGGTCAAACTCCATGTCTCATATCAATGGGCTCTTCAGATTGTCAACTCCTCTCAGCTTTGTTGACTGCGACATGGTTTGCTTTCTTTGGCTGGTTCCACACCCAATCTGCAGCTTTTTTCAGCACATGTTTCATGGCTCTGTCATCGCCAACATTTTAGGGTTCACTTTCATAACTTCATGTGAAGACCTTTCTGAACCTCTATGCAGGCACACACCCCTGACATCTGCCTGTCCTCACTGTCCCCAGCAGTTTTCCTTAGCCATGAGAAAAAATCCCACAACCCGTTTTGTTGTTGTTGTTTTGTTTTGTTTTTGCTGGGTTGTTTTGGGTGTGTGTGTTTTTTTTTTTTGGGGGGGGTGTCTATACTTGACCAGGTGTCTGAAGCAGCCAAGTTCTTCTGATTGTTGGAGCAGGTATCTGGCCCCCTAGTTCAAATATACGCTTTCTGGTTTGATAGTTTCCTTCATTGCCTAAGCTTTGCTGTACTAGAATTCACTGTCATTCTGGCTGGCCTTGAACTCAGAAATACACCTGCCTCTACTTCCTGATTGCTGGTATTAAATCTGTGTGCTGTCACATCCAGTCCTAAGCTTTTCTTTAATTTCTTTCCACAAGTTGGAACCTAGCTGGCTGTGGTCTTGACCTGCAGTCACCACTCCCTTTATACAATTTAGGATCAGGCTTTTATTTCAACTTTTTATGTCCTTGAGCATTGGACTTATCTCCATTATACTTCTTGATGCTCTTTTTCTCCTCAAACTGTACATTTTGTATGTTTTTTTCTTGCTTAGTTTTCTCCGTTTTTAGTATAGATCTGCTATAAGCTTCTCCATTAATAACAAAACAGCACAATCAATGCTAGGCTCTCTTGAAATTTCCTCTGCTAATGATGTTAATCCAAAACTCTTCTTATTCTCAATCAGATTATTTTTGAACAAACACAGAAAGCAGCCACATTCTTCACCAAAATATTACAAGAATGGTCTCTTTGCCACCTATTAATATTTTTGTCCACTGAAACTTCTTGAGCTGGGCCTTCATAGTCTGCATTCAGATCTCAGCAGAACTGCCTTCCTTCCTTCCACCTGTTTAGCCCACTAAGCCCCATTTAAAGCATTCAACTGCTTTCCTAATCCAAAGCCCTGCATCTACATTTTGCTAACAAGCAGCACTATTGGGCCTGTCTCAACAATACCCTCATCCTGGTACCAATTTCTGTCTTAGTCAATGCTTTATTTATGTGATGAGACTATGTACAATGACTATAGGAACACTTATAAAAGAAATCACTAACCTAGGGCTTACTTTAGTGTCAGCGTTTTTATTCCACTGCCATGGCAGGCAGCAGACAGACATGGTTCTGGAGAAGTAGCTAATAATTCTACATCTGGATTCACAGGCATCAGGAAGGAGGTAGATAATATACCTGGCCTGAGCATTTGAAACCCCAAAGCCCATCCCAAAGACACAATTCTTCCAACAAGGCCACCCTTACTCCAACAAGGTCACACCCCTTAATCCCTGTCAAGTGGTGTCACTAATAACCATGAGTTCAAATCTATGTGCTTACAGAAGCTATTCCTACTCAAACCATCACAGGCAGACATATAAAAATGCAAACTGAGCAAGCCATGAGCAGTACTATTATTCCATGATGTATGCATCATGTCCTGTCTCCAGTTTCCTGCTTTCAGTTCCTGTTCTAACTTGTCTTAATGGTGGATTACAAACTATAAACGGAAGTCCAACCTGTCTTTCCCAGGTTGGTCATGTTCCTCTTCGGAATAGTAAAAACTAAAATAAGACAACTCCTTAACTCCTCTGGTTTTCCATTTATCTTAGAGATGCTCATTCTCCGGCAGTACATTTCCAGAACCCTGGAACCTTCTACCTCTACTTCTAGAATGCTGGAACTGTGCTTGTATGGCATGACACACAATATAATATTTCTTAACCCTTGGTTTTGCCTCAATATATTAAATGCAGACAAGATAACAAAATCATATTCAAATGAAATTTCATTCCTAGGTCCTGGATTTGATCACCTGCACAAATGTCATAACCCTGTTTGGAGCATCATCATAACCTGAATCATCAGCACTCAGGAGATGGAGATAGTAACATCCCTAGGCTTGATGGCCAGACAACGAAGATGAATCCCTGAGCTTCAGTTTCCATGAAAGGTCCTATTTTTAAAACTAAGAGGCAGAAAAATTTAAGAAGGTACTTGATATTCATCTCTGGTTTTCACCCACACAGACACAAAAGAAAATAATTTTATATGAGAAGGGGGAAAGAGAAATTAACTTAATTGTATATAAAATTAATGGTATATCAAATTTAAAAAAATAGAAATGACAAAATTCAGATGTGAGTGATTTAAATATAAACTGAGTCATAATCACAAATATGCTTTTCAGACCTGAAGTTTTGGGAAGACATACACTTTAAGGAAAGGAATTATATAATCCATTTACTCTTTCAATTCATTTCTAGTTAAACTGGCTGTGACTCTACCTCAAATTTAGCTGATTATAATATGATTATTACATTATTATATGAAATAACATGATTATTTCCTCAAAGAACTTTCATGAGGAGGCAGATGTTACAGTTTCAGTGGTTCTCAGCTTGCAGATAAAGACCCTTTGGGTGGTAGCATATCAGATATCCTGCATATCAGATATTTACAGTACTATTCATAGGAGTGGCAAAATTACAGTTATAAAGTAGAAATGAAATCACTTTAAGGTTGAAGGTCACCATAAGAAACTGTACTAAAGGGTCAAAGCAACCACCAGAGCCTCTCATGAGTGCATCTTTCACCCTTTCCTCCCTCATTATCTAACTGCAAACTCTCAGTACCGGACCAGTAGGAGAGAAAGAACAAGTGAGGGAAGTCCAGCAGACTGATGTAGTTGTAAAAAAAGGAAGAAAAAAAGAGGACAGACTAGAAAGAGAAACAAGCAAAGAGTATGACTTCATTGTTTTCTCATCACAGATCTTGTTTGTCTGAAGTCTAAAAGGGTGAAATTCTACAAAAAAAAAAAAAAATCAAAAAACTAGTTTTCTTTTTTTTTTCTTTTCTTTCTTTTTTTTAATTCCATCATTAATTAACTTTGAACTATTCATCACTCTAATTAGATGTTATTGTTCAATTCCTTCTACCTACTTAACCTGCTTCCTTGCAGCAATTTTTTGCTGGCTTATGTGTGTCTCCATTTACACTTTTGCACCCATATATCCAATACCTGTTTAAAAACTGGTTGGAAGTGGTCAGTTTCTATGTTGTGGTCCAGAAGAACCATCAGCATTGCAGTCTCAGTTCTAATTTCTCATCCTTAACTGGGGGAGATCTCTGTGATCAGTTGCCGCAAATGGAGCCCGGGAAGTACCCTCACATGATGCTCTGAGCACCAGTCAGCTTCACTGCTGTTTTCATTCCCTTTCAGATCAAACTTCTCAGTGGCATATCCTCCAACGTTTGCACACAATTATTTCATATAATATGCGGAGGTCTACAGCTAATTTTAGTGGATTGCCTATCTTATACCACTTAAACATGGCCAGTAGGCTTATAGGAAATCCGTTCTTAACCATGTTACTATAATGGGATCAAAATTTGAAGACATTATCGGTGTCACATCATTTGTCTGGCTTCAGGCTCTTGGGCCTAAGTGTGGAGGAAAGGGAATGAGAAAATGACAGAAACACATAGAGATTAAAAAATTGCCTGGTAGATAGGCTCTCTGCTAGAGAAAAGGTATCATCTGGAAACTCAAAATGCACATGTTTATTATATACAGAGAGGCAGGGTTATTACATACAGATAAACAAAAAGACATGGCTTATGGCATATAGCTGAATCAAGGAGGGGACTTAGCTAATCTCAGTAGGAGTGTTGTCTTCAGGGTGCAAATATCTGGGAAGAGAAAGATTCCATGGTGGATTTCTTTTTCTTTTCTCTTCTTTTATTTTATTTTACTTTTTCATTCCCCCCCCCCAAGCACTATCAACATTCACACACGGACCAGAAGGAACGGCTTTGCTATTTCTTTCTGGGTTTTAGTTTAAGGTCCTTGACACAGCTGTGCCCATGTCAGCTACACTCATGCACTCGGGCTTTCACACAAGAATCCCTTCAACTCCCCATAGTTCTCACTTTCAGTAAATGAAAGGAAAACCAGCTGCAATGTTTAATATATTCCACCAATTATAAATAGCACCTTTACCTTCTGTATAGCCAAGGCAATAACCTATCATCTGTTTGTTGAAGAATTAATTCGTAATTCTATCACAGGGCTTATGTGACAATCACTTTTCCTACCATAGTCAAAGCTAGCACGGAATAGTAATTCAATTAGTGAAATACCCATATCTGTTTTCATTGTTTCCTCCAGATTTCTCAGAGGCCTCATTATGGAAGCATTATCTCTGTCAGGGACCTAATTATTTGTCTTCATATTCTAAGCAATTTACCTTTCATCTTTAATCGTGGCTTCCTTGAACCTTTTCTTCTGTTGTACTCACTTCAATTTTCTGTAGCTCATGTTAGGTCATGCCATTCCTGTGGATTTTCATTTCAGGGTTTCCCGTGCTTTTTATTCGATGCTCCTTCACAATTAATATCGATCACATTTCACCTCCAGCATATTTATATCTCAAAAGCACATCTTGTTATGGAGCATCTTTTTAATTAGCTCAAGTATTTTCTTTTTGCCCTTCCTCATATTCAGGGGCATCTGGCTAAGAACGAACATTTTATATATTTAAAATCAATTTGACTTGGCATAATTCAGGTTTCACTTTAAAATGTTCATCACTGAGTAACTTAGAATTAAAAGATACTTGAGAAACCATACTTTCAGCTTTAGATAAGCAAAGATGTGCTGTTCTTTAACATATACCTCTGTCTTGATACATAGAATACTCAGTTTTTCATGAATTCCACAACACAGCTGTTAAACTCACAAAATGTCAATGTTTAATTTTGATAACATAGGTCAGACATTAAGGCAGTGTAAATCCCCTTAGTGTTAAAAAGAAATATCACGATGTATGCAGTATTCTGAAATTTTAATTTGTTCTTTTCTCGCTATAGGTACTACCTTCCTCCTCTGAGATTTTTTTTTATGCCCTGGCTCATATTATTTTTTCTTTTCTTCCTTTCTTACATCATCTTTTCTTTCTAAATTTATATTATTTCATTTTATCAAAAACTGATATCAACTCTCTAGGGAAATGTTCCTCTTTTAATGTATGTGGAAGCTGAAATAGAGGCATAATTCTGAAGTTATATACACAACAATGGACAAAAGAAATGACCAGTCCTAATTTCATTCACCATTCCCTTCTTTAAGGGTCACTAGGCATTACTGGCAAAACAAAACTAATAATTTTAATGAGTATAATATTGTAAGTATATCATCTACCCAAGGTAAATTGGACTTTTTCATTGACTAATTAAGCCTTAGCTTGACAAAATAATCACATGTGTTTAAGTAATGTGTGTGTGTGTGTGTGTAGCGAGTGAAAAAAATTGAACCCTGGTTAAAATTTGTAATTTATCCTTCATCTTATCATTTTTAACATTATGTTGGTTTAAAGCAGTGTTTGTTTAGATCAATAATAGTTGTTTATAATAAAATAAATAAATCCATGTGAAATCTATATTAAAGTAATAAAAATTTATTCTATTCAAAGTATCCATCCAATTATGTAGCTCCTTAATCATTCATCACTAATTAGTGAATTATTGGTTAATTATTATTTGACAAAGTCTTTGTGAGTCAATAGGAATTTAGCAATGGAACAATGAAAACAGTCTATTCTTCTCCTATGACAACTTTTAGCATTTTCTGTATTCAAACATACAGAAAGAAAAGAAAACTCATTCACACTACAGTATGACTATAGCAATTATGATCTACAAATTTTTTAATTCTTAATATTTTGAATTTTTCTAACCAGAAAGTAAAAAAAAAATGCATTTTAAAACTAGCTTCTGGATATTTCTATAGTTTAAGGTACTCAGTAAAAATTTAATCCATCAGTTTCAAGTGAGGAAAGAAGTTTTATTTTTCTTTTTAAATTTAATTTTATTTATAAATTTATTTATTACAATTTATTCACTTTGTATCCCCACTGCAGCCCCTCCCTCTTCTCCTCCCAGTCCCACCCGGTCCCCTATGCCCTTTCCCCAGACTCCTGATAGGGGAGGAACTCCTCCCCTTCTATCTGACCCTAGTTTTTCATGTCTGATCAAGGCTGGCTGCATCATTTTTCTCTGTGGCCTGGCAAAGCTGTACCCCCCAGAGGGAGGTGATCAAAGAGCCAGCCACTGAATTCATGTCAGAATTGTGCCCCTTGCTAGGGAACTCACTTGAAAACTGAGGAACCAATGGGCTTTCTTTGAACGGGGGATCTAGGTCCTCTCCATGCATGATCTTTGCTTGAGGTATCGGTCTCTGCAGGCCGCTCTGGGCACACATATTTAGGCTCTGTTGTTCTTCATATGGAGTTCCTCACCCTGCTAGGTCTTTCTATCTCCCTCTTCTTCCATAAGGATTACAGCTAAGATAAAAAAAAAGAAGAAGAAGAAGAAGAAGAGCCTCAAGTGACAATACATGCTATAGAGGATGGAGAGAAAGGGGAACTCTCCTCCATTCCTGGTGGGAATGTAACCTTGTACAACCACTTCAGAAATCAACCTGGTGCTTTCTCAGATAATTAGGAATAGTGCTACCTCAAGATCCAGCTATACTACTCCTAGGTATATACCCAAAGGTGCCCTACCATTCTAAAAGGACATTTGCCCAACTATGTCCATAGCAGCATTTGTAATAGCCTGAAACTAGAAATAACCTAGATGTCCCTTGGTGGAGGAATGAATACAGAAATAGTAGTAAATTTACACAAGGAATACTACTCAGCAATTAAAAACATGAAATCATTAAATTTGCAGGCAAATGGTGGGAACTAGAAAAGATCATCCTGAGTGAGGTAACCCAGAAGCAGAGTGACACATATGACATATACTCACTTATAAGTGGATATTACACATATAATATAGGATAATCATACTAAAATCTATACTCTGAAAGAAGCTAAGCAGGAAGGAAAACCCTATGGAAGATGTTTTGTCCTCACTCAGAATGGCAAACAAGATAGGCATCGGAAGTAAGAGAAGTCAAGGAACAGGACAGAAGCCTTCCAAGAGAGGACCTCTGAAAGACTTTACCCACCAGGGTATCGAAGGAGATACTGAGACTCATAGCAAAACTTTGGGAAGAAAGATCTTTTAAAACTGTACAATTTTAATTCATGGTATGAACATATTTCTGAAGGCACAGAAACCCTCTGATAGTGATATTCTCTGAAAAGCTGGAGTGGAATTTAGATAGTGTGCGTATCCTTGGATTCTCCTGAAGGATGTCTTGTTGCTAGTAATTCTGAGTCCTCTAACAAGAGGTTTCCATGCAAATGTAATCAGTTTCTAAGAAATCTGAGGGGTGCTGTTTCTACTACACATTTATAATGGTTTTGAGATTCCATATTCTAGTTGTAAGAACATGTAATAAAATGATTATAAGGTTTTATTGAAAGCTTTGTTAAATTAGATTTAGGTCCTTAAAAGTTTTGAAAATAAAATGAGATAAAAAAATAAGTCATACTTTTTTATGTAACTAAGCAATACATTTTAGAGTTTCAAGATTTCCTAGGTGACTATGATATAAAGAAAAAAAAAACATTATAACACACAGACAGTGAAATCCATGACGATAAAGATTAGTTCGTGTTGGTAAGAGAACAAATTCTTTTTTTATTACATTATATTAATTACAATTTAATTAATTTATTTACTTTGTAAATAAATTACAATTAATTTATTTACTTTGTATCCCAGTTGTAGCCCTCTCCCTCATTCTCTCCCAATCCCACCCTCCCCCTTCATCTTCTCCCTGCCCTTCTCTCAGTCCACTGATATGAGAAGAAAACAGTGAATAGTGTAGATCAATGACTTTCCTTGCACCCTTAAAATAGTGTTTCAAAAACTTTTTACTACATAAATTAGAAAATAAATTTAAATCCTAAATTATGAATTGAGCAATATATTACCTAGAACAGCTAGCCAATAACAGAGTTGCTGACACTGGAATTGTTTTGTTTGTTTGTTTGTTGAGAACTATTCAGCAATGCTATTTTAATCTTAAAGTGCACACAGGTATGAAACATACTCATGGCTCTTACAAATAAAAGAGTCTGTTGGCATACATTAAGTTCGCCTATGGGAATGGAGGACGTCACATTTATTTGTTTATAAAATAATTCAATGACCCTGTATTAGGTGGATGTGAACATCGTAATACTATTTAAGCAATACTATAATGATAGTCAAGACCTAACAATGTCATAGATTTCATAATTTATGTAAGTGAAAGAACAAAAGGAAAAACAGCAGTACACAAAATGTGTATTAAAATAAATATTATGAGGCCACAAGAGATGGCTCAGCAGTTAGAAGCACTGACTGCTTTTCCAGAGGACCTGGGTTCAATTCCCAGCACCCACATGACAGCTCACAACTGTCTGTAACTGCAGTTCCTGGGGATCTGACGCCCTCACACAGACATATATGCAAGCAAAACACCAATGCACATAAAATAAAAAAAAATAATTGAAAAAGTTTAAAATAAATAAAAAATAAATATTATGGCAGAATTTGTTTCAGTGTTTTCATGAGAAGTAAATCTGACTTTCATTGGGCAATCATCAATTCCAAGACTATGGATTCAGGTAATTATTGGTAAATAAAAAAACCAAACAAATAATAAATATTATTTATAAACATGTACCCAAGTTTTTGCTTTGCTGTATTTATCTATATACACAGTATTATTTTTTATAGATTGAGTATTATAACTGTTCTAGGGATATATAATATATATATATATATTATATCTAGAGTATATACTCTGTACTCTACATATTATATATCTAGATATATAATATGTATATTATATAATATATATCTAGATATATAATATATTCTATCAAATATATTCTATCATTTAATATAATCTAGGAGTATACAAAATTTATATAATCTTGAAGTATACAAAAGTATGTGTGTAGATTAAATAAAAATTTAAAATTAGGAACTGGATTCAGCATAATCAATTTAAATGTTCCCAGGGTTCTTAAAGGACTTTGTTGCAGATAACAGGGATATCTTGGTATGGTGTTATTGTCTCTGTTCTGGTATGATCTGTAAATAATTTTTGTATATTATTGATAAAATATGTTCAGTTCAAAAAGTTCTCTATTGCCTTTCTGTTTGCTTATGAATGGATAGCTATAATTTATAGCCCCACCCTCCTTCCTTGTTTCCTCTATCCCCCCACCACCCACTTCAGCCTATCAAGTCCCATCAGAACTGAACCAGCCCACGCTCTCTGTGGCCTGTGGAGATAACTCTGCCAGGGAGTAGTGAACAGAAATCAGGTAATAGAGTCTACGTCAGAGACAGCCCCTGCTCTCCTTACTAGGGTATCCACAAAAGACAAAGCTGTCTGTCAGCTACATCTGTTTAGGGGGCCTAGGTCCCGTCCATGCATGGACGTTGGTTGTTACTTGAGTCTCCGCAGGCCCTCTTGGGTTTGGTTGAAGGCTGAAGCATCTGTTTTTATCAGATGCTGGGTGGACCCACTCAAGAACACCTGTGGAGGCTCCCATCTGCAAGCATAGCAGACTATCGATAATCATATCAGGGGTTGGCTGTCTCCCGTGGGGTGAATCTCAAGTTGGGCCAGTCATTGGTTGGACATTCCCTCCATCTGCAATTTATTTTTGTCCATGTGCATCTTGTAGGCAGGGTTTCTCAGCTATGTTCAAAGCAACATTATTCATAATAGCCAGAATCTGGAAACAACCTAGACTTATGGGTAAGTGAATCATGGTATATTTACACGATGTAATACTACTCAGCGATTAAAAGCAAAGAAACCACGAAATTTGCAGGGAAATGGATGGAAAAAGAAATGATCTTCCTGAATGAGGTAACCCAGACCCGAAAAGACACACACTGTACTCTCTTATAAGTGAATTTTAGCTCTATAGGATACTTCAACTCACAGACCCAAAGAAGACAGATGACAAGGAGGACCCAAAGGAGGATGCTTAACTTTTACTCAGAAATTAACAAATAGAATAGATAGCTGAAGTGGATGAAGGCAGGGAACAGTGTAAGAGAGGAGGCACAGAGAGAAATGAGGATCTATATCAGACCTGAGGAGAACAGGGGCAGGAAGAGAGAAGGTGTACAGAGAGAAGAAAACCCTTGGGAGGGGAATTCTCTGTGACAAACTGGAGACCTATAGCAGAGCAGGCTTCTGGGAGGATATGAAGGTGACTCTAGCTCAGACTCCTAGTTACAGACTGAAGAGGCCACCTTCTAACTATACGGACTCCTAAATGAGGAAGCCTTCCACTTCTTCTCTGTGCCTTGGGATTTGCCTGTTATTCTCCAGTGGGAGTCAGAAGCAAGCACAAAGAACATAAAAATCTTCAGCTTCCTCATTGGCTACTTCTATGTAGAAAAAGGGGATATATTCAGTGTTTGGAAAGAGCTACAGTAAAGCATTTAATAATCAGTCCTCTGTCTTTGACTAAAGATTAGAAAAGCAGAGAGAACCTTTTCAAATTAGTATATCCTTATTGTGGAGATACAGAAATAGAAAATGTTATCTACTGCAATATAAATATTAGAAAATGAGAAATCGTCTAACTCGCCTATAATAAGCCTTCCTCTAAGCAGCAATCACTGAACTGTAAATGCTCTGGGATCACTGAGCTCTTAATTTATCACCATATTCCTTTTGTTTCCATGTACTCTTAGCTGCTCATACTTTCCAAACATGCTCTAAGTGAGCAGCAATATTGTATTGATTCTTGTTGTGATGAACTAACCCGAATTTTCTTACCACAGTTAAAAAAAAATGTAAATTTTTTTTGTTTGTTTTTGTGTTGTTGTTGTTGTTTGTTTGTTTGGCTGTTTTTTTTTTTTTTGATTAAGTGGTTGGTCTCAAACCATGTTTAATTCTGTCATGTGTTTTTTTTATTGAATTTTTGTTTTTTATATCAATTACAGTTTATTTACTTTGTACCCCAGCTGTAGCACACACACCCCCTTCATTCCCTCCTCCAAATCACAACCTACCTCCTTCATCTCCTCCCTACCCTTCTGATAGGGGACGTCCTCCTCCCCTTCCATCTGACCTTAGCTTATCAGGTCTATTCAGGACTGGCTACATTGTCTTCCTCTATGGCCTACCAAAGCTGCTTTTCCCTCAGGGGAGGGGAGGTCAAAGAACCAACCATTGAGTTCATGGCAGAGACAGTCCCTGTTCCCCTTACTTGGATACTTACAGCATCCAAGTACCCACTTGGATGCTGAGCTTCATTGAGCTCCATCCGAGCAGGGGTTCTAGGTTTTATTCATGCATGGTCCTTGGTTGGAGAACCAGTCTCAGAAAAGACCCTTGTGCCGAGATGTATTTGGTCCTTGTGGAGCTCCTGTCCTCTCCAGATTTACTTACTCCCCCTTCTTTCATATGATTCCCTACACTCTGCCCAAGGTTTGGTTATCAGTCTCAGCATCGGCTTTGATACACTGCTAGGTAGAGTCTTTCAGAGGCCCTCTGTGGTAGGCTCCTGTCCTGCAAATCAAAATGACCCTGAGATATCACCTTATCCCCATCAGAATGGCTAAGATTAAAAACTCAAGTGACAACACATCCTGAAAAGGTTGTGGAGAAAGAGGCACCCTCCTCCATTGCTGGTGGGAATGTAAATCAATCTGGCACTTTCTCAGACAATTAGGAATAGTGCTACCTCAAGATCCAGCTATACCACTTATAAGCATATTTCCAAAAGATGCTCAATTACACAAAAAGGGCATTTGCTCAACCATGTTCATAGCAGCTTTATTTCTAATAGCCAGAACCTAGAAACAGCCCACATGTCCCTCAACGAAGAAATGGATACAGAAATTGTAGTTCATTTACACAATGGAATACTACTCAGTAATTAAAAACAGGGAAATCATGAATTTTGCAGGCAAATGGTGTGATCTAAAAAATATCATCCTGAGTGAGGTAGCCCAGAAGCAAAAAGACACACATGGTATATACTCATTTATAAGTGGATACTAGACCTATAATATAGGATAAACATAATAAAATCTGTACACCTAAAGAAGCTAAATAAGAAGGAGGACCCTGGGTAATATCATCAATCTCTACTTAGAAAGACAAATGGGAGGGACGTTGGAAGTAGGAGAAAACACGTAGTAGGATCTTATTAGTATTCATAATGTGTTAAGTTTACAGCAAGGACTCATGGCATCTTAAGCACATGATTACTAGATGCTTACAAAAATAGTAGCATGCATAGAAAATGAATCACCTAATGTTGTTTCAGTAGTATTTGTATTGTGTTCTGCTTGCTCCTTTTTTTTCCCACTAATCCAGTACAGGGAGTCATGTCTACAAATGTGGTTTGAATCTTACATGGAATTTCCCAGAGGAATTGGAATCATGTTTAATTAGAAACTGTGTGCTTTAAAGAACCTATTGACTTAAGTATCTTGTACCATTTTTGCCTATTAGTTGTATGAATGTCTGAATAAGAGCACTGTTTTTTTAAACATTTATTTATTTGGGTGTTGTATGTCTAAGAGCACTCTTTTTTATTTTGAGAATTATAATTACATCATTTCCCCCCTCTTTTTCCTCACTCTGAAACTTCTCATATACCTCTCCATTCTCTTTTATATCCATGATCTCTTTTTTCACTAATTATCACATACATATATGTATATACATAGATAAATATAGAAATAGATATAGAGATAGATGATATAGATATTAGATACAGATACAGATATAGATAGATATAGGTATAGATTCATATCTGTGAAACACTTCTGAATTAAGAGTCAGGGATCATTGGAGAGAGGGTGCAGAAAAATTGTAGAGCCAGAGAGGATCCGGGAATTGGCAGTGAGACTGATTTTCCAAGTAATGCCAGATGCTATCCCCATTAAGTCTCAGAAACACGAATGCCTGAATATGAGCTAAACCGAGGACAACAATAAACACGCCAACGTGGACAGGAAAAAACCCATGAGCCCTCAACCCTAAACAAAAACTTACAAACAACTAAGACATAGAGAGAATAGGGAAAATACTTTTCTCCAGGGAACAGCATGTTGATTATCTAATACCACATGTCAGCCATGAAAACATACATTTGTAACATTTTGCAGACTGAGCATAGCAGTTTTAAAATGCATATCACTTCAAAAAACATCGTAAAATGCAAAAATGTTCAAATAGAAATTCTCAATTAACATCTTACTTAAAGAAAGCGTTTCTGCCATTAGTTAAGTCGTAAATGGAATGTAGAGTATAAATCACACTAAATTGCTCACGCTTGAAATCACATGTTGGATGCATTTTCTCATCAGTGGTCAACTTGCTGTTATTTTTAGCTACATGTTTTCTCTTCAGAATTCATTTTCAAAGTAAAAAATGATCGTCTCTACTAAGAGAAATAAATTAACTTCCAAAATTCAATTAAACAATAATTGTTGTCACTGACATATATAAAACATTTTAAAAGGCCTGTGAGCTACTGAGGCAAATGGCCAAAACCTGCTACAATAAGCTCAGACCCAAAGGGCACATTCTCTGTCATGAAGAATGCCAGTGGTTTAGAATAGTCTGGAAAATGAATTCACGTGGGTACAGCTAGTTAGGAAGGAGAAAGAAATACACATAGAGATTAAACATGAAAACACTACAGTTAGCCTACACATCTCTCCAGGAGGAAAAAAAAAAAAGATACAATAAAGCACAGGATGGCAGTGCTTTCACTCAGAGGATGTGCAGCTTAAGACCTTGCAAGCAACTGGAAAGCCCAGCTGCCAATTAGAAACAAGTCAGTCTTTTCCTCTGTTTCTAACTTCTTCTCCATACCTATGAATACCTTTTTATGCACTGTCCTGTATCATTTCACTGTGGAGAAGAGGATGTATGTGTCTTGTATCTGAAAACGAAATGTTGTTTCTTCTGGAAAATATCCCTGTTATGCAGAATGTCAGTTTGGCAGATATTAAGTTGTCTGATGTTTAAATAAGGACAGAATTTGTGTCTATCACAACATGCAATGATTCTTATATCTCAGAGGCATAGGCTCCTGCATCTATCTTGGAAGGATTGCTTTCATGAAGGTGATTTTGTAAGGTGCATGTTTGAAGAGGAACAGATATTCTGAGACTGCATTTTGTGAAGCAGTTTGTTGTGGAGGGTGTGTATTGTAAAAGCAGATAGTCAACGGTCCAGTGTAACAGAAAAGGAATTTATAGTTTCTGTAAATATAAGATAATTTTTAAAGAAAAAATGAAATGATGCAAACTGCCACATAGAAGAACTTTATGTCAAATAGTGAGCCTTCTAACAGGCTTACAGAGAATTTGATTAAATTTCAGTCTTGCAGCTATGACAGTATTCTTCTGTTCCATTACCTGAAAGCTATTTTTTTCATTAGCTATTTATTATTTGCTAAATGAGACAGTATACAGGGACTAACCGCATAGACTCTTGTTAAAATCCTCTTTTTCAATTATTAGTGATATACATATCTCTATTAGCTTCATTTGCCTCACACTTATTTGTAAGTAAAATACTTAGTTCAGAAATTTGGTTTCATAATTAAATGGCATATCATATCCTGTAAATAAATCAAAACCTCCACATGTGTGACAGAAAGACAGAGCGGTGGTACATTAAACCAAAGCCAGCCGAGTACAAACACAAACTGTCTGTTGCATAGTAAGCACATTTAAAATGGTTTCAAGATGAGACGGAATGATGGAGAAGTCACCATGAAGGTGAACAATGAGCTTCCCTGCTGACCTTAACTGTGAAGCCCTGATGGTATGGAAGAGGTATAATTTGATGATTCAGTACCAGCATTTGATCCAGACTCATCTGAGCTGTGTTATACCTGGACATTTGAGATGTTTATCAAAGTTCTTTTATGGGGGAGAAAGTAAATGAGTAAAACAATAGACTAGTGATGTTTATGAGTAATGTAGGCTCTGTACAAACTTTTGAAAACAGTGGACAGTGTTTAGAGTCAAATGAAAAAAAACATGAATTTTGGTATCTGAATGCTTGGCTCTCAGTATTGCCAGTCTATTGAATTTTTTTTTCTTATTAAAGTATGAAGTTTTGGGCTATGAGTCTCAGTATCTCCTTCAATACCATGAAGGGTAGAGTCTTTCAGAGGTCCCCTGTGCAAGGCCCTGTCCTTTTCCTTGTCTTTTGCTGCTTCCAATGTCTATCCTGATTGGCCCTGCTGAGTGAGGTCTCAGCCTTTTCCCTGGGGTCCTCCTTGTTGTTTAGCTTCTTCAGGACTATAGATTTCAGTCTGTTTATCCTCTATTAAAGGATAATATCCACTTATAAGTGAGTATATGGCATGTGTATCGTTCTGCCTGCAAATTTGCCTGCAAATTTCATTATTTCCTTATTTTTAATTGCTGAGTAGTATTTCATTACATAAATGTGCCATTATTTCAGTATCCATTTGGTAGTTCAGGGTCATCCAGGTTATTTCCATAGTCTTGATATTATGAACAAAGCTGCTATGAACATAGTTGAGCAAATTTCCTTGTATGGTTGAGCATCTTTCAGATATATGCCAAGGGAACCTTACGGAAGAAGGGAGAGAGAGAAAGACGAGGAGGGGACAGAGCTTAACAAGGAGACCAACAGAGCCAATGATCCTGGAATCAGGGGGGCCTGAAGAGACCAATACTCCAACCAAAGACCATGCAGGAAGAGGACCTAAGCCCCCTCCTCAGATGAAGTCTATAGGCTGCTCACTTTCTTTTTATTATTATTATTTTTTTATTTTAATCACAGGTCATTCACTTATATCCCAGCTGTAATCCCCTCCCTTTTTCCCTCCCAATCCCACCCTCTCTCCCTCATCTCCTCCCTGCCACCTTCCAAGTCCAGTGATAGGGGAGGTCCTCCTCCCCTTCCATCTGACCCTAGATTATCAGGTATCTTAAGGACTGGCTGCAATGTCCTTATCTGTGGCCTAGCAAGGCTGCTCCTACCTCGGGGGGAGGGGGGGGAGATATCAATTAGCCAGTCATTGAGTTCATGTCAGAAATAATCCTTGTCCCCCTTACTAGGGAACTCACTTGGATAGTGGCTGCTCACTTTCTAAGTGGGTTCTCTAGTGAAGGGATCAGGGGCAGTCTCTGACATGAACTCAGTGGTTGGTACTTTGTTCACCCCTCCCTGGGAGATGCAGACTTGCTAGGCCATAGAGGAAGATGATGTTGTCAGCCTTGATGAGACCAGATTGGCTAGGGTCAGATAGAAGGGGAAAAGGTCCTCCCCTATCAGTGAACTAGCTTAGAGGCAAAGGAGAAGAAGGAAGGTAGGTGGGACTGAGAAGAAGGAATTGGATGGAGGCTGCAGCTGGGATACTAAGTGAATAAATTGTAATAATAAATAAATAAATAAATAAATAAATAAATAAACAAACAAACAAAAAGTATGTAGTTTTAAAGACTTTTTTTTCTGACAGTATTAAGGGTTTTTTTTTTTATCATGAGAGTGTATATTTTCATACATTTGATATGTACTTTTTATCTATTATCTTAGTTTCGTCCTATGTATGTACCCTAACCAACCTGTTGTCTAAGAGAAACATGAAATATAATGTAATTACAACTATTGTTATAAGTTAATAATGCATTTTTCTATCTTGTTTTATATGTATGCTAGAAAACATTCAAAAGAAATTTTTCTTGGTAAAGAAAAGGAAACAAAATGACAAATCCACAATTTTGATAAGTGAAAATTGTCAACTGTTCGCCGCAGTACTTAATTATATCGGGTATCTTGTCTTTCTTGGGCTTTTTTTTAAATTAGTACATTAAACATTTCTGGGTTTTAGTTGGGATTTTATATAGCTTTCATTTTAATTATTTGTGTTTTTTTGCTATTTCGATTAACTGATAGTTTTATTATTTTTTAATTAATTTTTATTTTTTAATGTTATTAGTTTATTAATTTTGTATTCCAGCTGTATCCCGCTCCCTCATTCCCTTCCAAACCTACCCTCCCTCCCTCATCTTCTCCCTACCCCTTCCCAAGTCTACTGATAGGGGAGGACCTCCTCCCCTTTCATCTGACCCTAGGTTATCAGGTAACTTCAGGCCTGGCTGCAAAGTCTCCTCTGTGGCCTAGCAGGGCTGCTCCTCCCTCACGTGGAGGCAGGGAGGCCAAAGAGCCAGCCATTGAGTTCATGTCAGAAATAGTCCCTGTTTCCCTTATTAGGCTACCTACTTGGATACTCAGCTACCATGGGCTACATCCAAGCCATGGTTCTACGTTATATCCATACATGGTCCTTTGTTGGAAATACAGTCTCAGAAAAGACCCTATGCCCAGATATGTTTGGTCCTTGTGGAGCTCCTGTCCTCTCCAGGTCATACTAACTCCCCCTTCTTTCATATGATTCCCTGTACTATGCGCAAGTTTTGGTTATGAGTCTCAGTATCTGCTTTGATACACTGCTAGGTAGAAAATTTCAGAGGCCCTCTGTGGTAGGCTCCTATCCAATTATTTGTTTTCTCCTACATCCACTGTCCATCACATTTGTCTTTCTAAGTGAGGATTGATCATCTTATCCAGGATCCTCTTAATAAATACTATGATATCAACCTAAAAAACAAAACAAAACACTCACCTATAAAGTTTTATTATCAAGATTAAATAAATAATAAATACAAAGCTTTCTGCTAAATAATAGACACAAATAATCTTTTAATAATAACAATATTTAAACTATTTTTATAGGTTCAGAAAATATCTTTTTTTCTATCTAGGCAATGTCTGGCTCAGGCAAAGATATACTCTATCAACCTGTGAAACTATGAATGATACTCTGTTAATCTTCTCAGAGTTGTCTTCTGAGAGGCCCTACCTTGCAGTGCCTCAAACCAGATACAGGAAAGCATGTCCATCATGCTTTCAAATGCTGGGGAATCTTAAGAAAGAGGAGACTAGATGTGTGTAAGAAATAAGGGGGAACGGCTACCGACTGCTGTTCTCTACACTGGCTAAATCTACAATTATTAGCTTACAATAGTTCCAGTCTCCTGCCCTGGGTCCATACAAGATTGGCCTTGTTAACAGTATGTCAAGGAAGGAAGAGAGCTTAATCCAACATTACCCTTTATCTAATTAATGAATATTGATGGATTCTGGGGGAAGACTGTTGACAAATGCAGCCCTCATCTTACAGAAGATAAGAGAGAGTTTATTCTGGAGCCAAATGAAAGTGACCATGGCCTAGGAATACAGATTTAAGTTACCTCAAATTCCATCTGCCAAAGAAGAGGTAATTTCATAAACTGTTTTTTGTAATCAGCAAAAAGGGCCATAATTCAAGATGCTTTTCTATTACATTGGTGGATACATCGAGGGTATGTTTTAGACACTATGTGGCAGCATTCTGAGCTCCATTTTTTTTTTTTTTTTGGTAGAAAACTGGGACTCTATTAGGTTGCTCCATTCCAGATGTTTTGTATCTGTTAGTCACAGCCTATTAGAGCTGACATATTTAATCAGTCAATAGAAGAACTAAAGATAGCTCAATATAAATTGGAAAGGGCCTCTAGACCTGCAATATTCCAACTTTTCCACATCATCAAGGTTGAAATTAGCCAAGCAGTCCTTTCAAATACAGTTCAAATCAACTTTTGCAGACATAGCTTCTTTCCAAGAATTCTTGTTCACAAGGGAACCACTGTCTTTGGTTGCTTATAAGCTGCTGAGCCGACCAGGCTACAACAAACTTTTCGAAACCTATGGTGGCAGACCTTCTTAATCACGGTGGTTAATGACAGGACAGAACTGTTAGGAAGTTGGGGTGAGATTTCCCTCCTTCTCCACTCCATCTTTATCCCTGCACATCCTGTAAGCAGGGTAGATTTTGGGATGGAGGTTTTTTTGGGTGGGTTGGTGTCCCCGTCCCTCTACTGGAAGTCCCTCCTGTCTAGGAGGCAGCCCCTTCAGTCTCCATGTTCCCTGCAGCTAGAGTCACCCCCAGTATCCTCTCAGGATCCTGCTTTGTCAGAGGTCTCCATCTTGTCAGAGATGTCCTCCCCCATTTGGTTTTCCTTCTCTCTCCCTGCTCTCTCGCCTCCCACTCCTTCTTTCATCACATCTGATCCCCACCCTCTCCCCCATCCTCACCCCCTCTCCCACCCAGTTCCCCGTCTTCATCCACTATCCACATCCATTCTATTTCCCCTTCTGAGGGGGATTCCAGTATCCTCCTTTTGGCCCTCCCTGTTACTTGTTTATTTGGGGTCTGTGTATTGTAGTATGGTTGTCCTGTACCATATGGCTAATATCCACTTATAAGTGATAACATACCATGTGTTTCTTTCTGGGTCTGAGTAACTTCACTCAGGATGATCTTTTCTATTTCCTTTCATTTGCCTGCAAATTTCATTATTTCCTTGTTTCTAATAGCTGAGTAGTATTCCATTTTGTTAATGGACTACACTGTTTCTATCCATTCTGGGTTGTTCCCAGTTTCTGGCTATTACGAATAAAGCTGCTATGAACATGGTTGATCAGATGTCCTTGCTGTATGGTGGAGCATCTTTATGGTATATGCCCAGAAGTGATATAGCTGGGTCTTGAGGTAGAGCTGTTCCCAATTTTCTGAGAAAGCACCAGATTCATTTCCAAAGTGGTTGCGCAAGTTTGCACTCCCACCAGCAGCAAAGGTCTGCACCCGTTGCCGCCTCCAATCCTGGCCAACATTATTTTCAGGCAGATAATTTTGCACTGTCTATTTAAGGACTGTTATTTATATACACGTGCAGGATACTGGTTACTTTTACTATGACAAAACTACAAAGAAAAGAAAGGTTTATTTGTTCTCACACTTTGTAGATAAACAGACTATCATGGCAGGAAAGCCATGGCAACAGAACACAGGGCAGCTGTTCACAGTGTAGTCTCAGGAATCAGAAAACAACCGACATTAGTGCTCATCTAGTTTTTTGTTTTTGTTTTTTGTTTTTTGGGTTTTTTTTTCTTTTCAACTAGTCTAGAGTTTCAGTCCTTTGAATGCAGCACTCTTTCCATATCAATTAAATCAATCAAGATCTGACAGGCGATAGGCAAGTATAAGCTTTTTTTTTTTTGTTTCCTAAGAGCATGTCTAGATAACAATAAATATTGACCATTCAATCAAGAACAAGGAAATCACTGATACATCTGATTCTTTTCTTGTTCTCATAAGGGCTCCAAAGCAGTCTAAATATGATTTCACTCTTATGACCTTTTCATTTAAACTTAGTCCAAACAGAACCTCATGTAGGATTTAGGATTCATCATATGTATTTTATAAGGATACAGTATTTTCCACATTCTATTCTTGCTCACCCAGTTTTTTATACTTCTCACCTACAAGACTTACTTATTTTCCCCATCCTCAAAGTGTGCCAAATCTCTCTACTCTGTGTCTCCAATGTCCTATTTGAAATTATTCTCATCATGATCAGTAGTTAAACTCTTCCTATGTTCTACTGTTCTATAGAATAGTGTGGAGTTTTAAACGTGGTGGTAGACATGACCCCCTTCATATTACTTTCCATCATCTAGTGAATACACTGATTTTTCTCATACTCTTTCAGTCTTCCCAAGATTTGATATTGAATTGTCTTCTTAAATAGTCATGCATTCAGAAGCAGTTTAGCAGGTAAAGACCTGGCTCTTTTTAGAAGTAAATCATGAAGGTCCAATATGAGTGAGGTGTTTTCCTACCAATGTCTAAATAAGCCTCAGGCATTGCTTTGCCTGAAATTGATAAGAGTATATTAAATTGATCTTTTATAAGATTGTTTCCAAATTTATGTTTAATAAAGCTAAGAAATTTCTTATATTCCTTTTTGTGATTTAGAGCATGAGACAAAACCCACAAAAAGCAGGAATCAATAAATGGGGTTGAACTAAAAGTTGAGTCATTAGGAAAGAGGAATTTAAAATTGATCCTATTATTATTTATACTTTCTTTTAGATGTATAATTTCACACTGCATGCATGCAGTAATGCTTGTAATAAAATGTCTATACTAAAGTGTCAGAATGTGTCTTGTCCTAGTTTTCCTTAACAGTGAAATGAGCCATAAGATAGAATATGTAGTTTTTGTGTTTATTCTTAATTATTTACTATTTTTTACCACTGCTCCCTCATAAATTTTATGAACTGGTAGAGGCCAACTCTATTATTTTTGTTTACCAATAGACCTTTATTTATTTAAGCAAAAGGGTTTTAAAAGTTATTATTATTATTATTATTATTACTTATTCACTTTGTATCCCAACTGTAGCCCCCTCCCTCATTGTCTCCTAGTTCCAGCTTCTCTCCCTCTTCCTCCCCTTTTCTTCTCCCCTAGTCCACTGAAAGGGAATGCCCTCCTCCCCTACTGTCTGATGCTAACGTATTAGGTTCCATCAGAAGTGCCTGGATCCTCTTCCTCTGTGGGCTGGCTAGATTGTACCACCAGGGAGAAGTGATCAAATAGCAGGCAACCAATTTCATGAGAGAAACTATCACTTCTCTTCTTACTAGGGAACCCTCATGGAGACTGAGCTGCCAATGGGCTATATCTGGGCAGGAGGTCTATGGCATCTTTATGCATGGTCTTAGGTTAATGCATCATTCTCTCTAGTCCCCATTTTTATGGGCCCAGATTCTTTAGCTTTGTTGATCTCCTTGTGGAGCTCTTGTTCCCTGTAGGTCCTTCAATCTACCTCTTCTTTCATAAGACCTTCACTCTGTTCAAAGTTTGGCTGTAAGCTTCAATCACCTGCTGGAAGGAATCTTTTTGAGGACATCTGTGGTAAACTCTGATCCTGTTCATTCTCACCTACTGATTCAGGTGTCTATCCTGTTTCCCTTTCTGATAAGAATTATGCATCTTCCCTAGGGCCCTCCTTACTGTTTAGCTTCTATAGGTCTATAGATTTTAGTATGGTTATCCTATATTATATGGTTAACATCCATTCATAAGTAATGATCTTACCACTTATCAGGATGATCTTTTTCCATCCTTTTGCCTGCAAAGTTCATGATTTCCTTGTATTTAGTAGCTGAGTAGTGTAAATGTACCACAATCCATTCTTCAGTATCCATTCTTCGGTTGAGGCACATATAGGTTGTTTCCAGTTTCTGGCTATTATGAATAAAACTGCTATGAACATAGTTGAGCAAATGTCCTTATTGTATGGTTGAACATGTTTCAGATATATGCCCAGGACTGGTGTAGCTGGATACTGAGGTAGGTAACACTATTCCCCATTTTTTGAGAAAGCACCAAATTGATTTCCAAAGTGGTTGTACAAGCTTACATTCCTACCAGCAATGATGGAGGATTCCCCTTTCTCCACATCCTTTCTAGCTTGTGTTGTCCCATGGGGTTTTGATCTTAACCATTCTGATTGGTATAATATGTAATCTCAAAGTTGTTTTGATTTGCATCTCCCCAATGACTAAGGACAATGACTATTTCTTTAAATGTTTCTCAGCCATTCACTATTCCTCTATTGCGAATTTTCTGTTTAGCTCTGTACCCCATTTTTTTACATATTTTATACTTATTTATTTATGTATTTATGTATGTATGTATGTATGTATGTATGTATGTATTTATTTATTTATTTATCATTCATTACAATTTATTCCGTTTGTATCCCAGTTGTAGTCCCCTCTCTCATTGCCTCCCAATCCCACCCTCCTTCATTTTCTCCTCCCATGCCCCTCCCCAATTCCACTAGAACCCATGCACAGATGTAGCCCATGGCAGCTTGGTCTCCCTAGCAAGGGCTATCTCTGATATGAACTCATTGGCTGGCTCTTGGATCTCCTCCCCCTGAGGGGCAGGGGCAGTCTTATCAGGCTACAGAGGAACACAGAGGTTCTAACTCTGATTGACTAGGGTTAGATGTAAGGGAAGGAGGACCTCTCCTATCAGTGTACCCCATTTTTAATTGGATTATTTAGTTTGTTAGTATTTAGTTTCTTGAGTTTTTTATATGTTCTGGATATAAGCCCTCTGTCAGATGTAGGATTGGTGAAGATCTTTTCCCAGTCTGTGGGCTGTTGCTTTGTTCTATTGACCATGTCTTTTGCTTTTAGAAACTTTTCAGTTTCATGAGGTCCCATGTACTGATTGTTGATCTTAGAGACTGAGCTGTTGGTGTTCTGTTCAGGAAGTTGTCTCCTGCCAGTAAGTTCAAGGTTCTTCCCCACTTTTTCTTCTAACAGATTTAGTGTGTCTGGTTTTATGTTTAGGTCTTTGATCCACTTAGACTTTACTTTTTTGCAGAGTGATAAGTATGGATCTATTTGCATTTTTCTACATGTAGACTTCCAGTTAGACCAGCATCATTTGTTGAAGATGCTATCTTTTTTCCATTGTATGGTTTTGCATTCTTTGTCAAAAATGAGGTGTCTGCAGGTGTGGGAGTTTATTTCTTTCTTTGATTTGATTCCATTGATCCACCATTCTGTTTCTATTCCAGTGCCATGCCATTTTTATTATTGTTCTATAACACAGCTTCAAATCAGAGATGGAGATACCTCCAGAAGCGCTTCTATTGTACAGGATTGTTTTAGCAATTCTGTTCTTTTTCTTCCCCACCCCCCATATAAATTTGAGAATTGTTCTTTGAAGATCTGTAAAGAATTGTATTGGTATTTTGATGGCAATTACATTGAATGTGTAGATTGCTCTTGGTAGGATGGCCACTTTTACTGTGTTACTCCTTCTGAGCCATTACCATGGAAGATATTTCAATCTTTTGATACTTTCTTCAATGTCTTTCTTCAGAGACTTGAAGTCTTTTTTATACAAGTCTTTCACTCACTTGGTTAGTTACAACAAGGTACTTTATGTTATTTGTGGCTACTGTGAAAGGAGTTGTTTCCCTAATTTCTTTCTCAGCCCATTTGTCTTTTGTATACAGTAGGGCTACTCATTTTTGTATGTGTGTGTTAATTTTGTATCCAGCCACTTTGCCACTTTATCAGTTGTAGGAGTTCTCTAGTAGAATTTTTGGTGTTTCTCATGTATATTGCTATATCATCTACGAACAATGAAACTTTGATTTCTTTCTTTTCTAAACATGAGGTTTTCCTTTTTTTAAATATTTACTACATCTTTTTTAACTCATAATTTCTGACTCATTTTTCCAACTTTCAATAATCATATGGTAACAGATACAGATAAATTGCTATTACCAAATTAGTAGTTATAAGCATTGTAGTCAATGAATTTAGTAAACTATTGACATTTGCTCTGATCTCTTGGACCACAGCCACATCACTCTTTTCATTTCCAGTGAAATAAGTATATAAATGTTTGTGTGTACATACAGAATATTAAGGAGAACTCATATCTTGTGAATGTTATCTATTTTTGTATTCTGACCCCTGCCCAGAATCTATGGCATCTGCCCTCAAAACTTTATTTACATCGTTTTAAATGATTTTCAAGTGGGAAATTTTGTTTAATTACTTTGGTGAGAGAAATTGAATTTTGCATGTTTTAATTTCAAGGATCTAATTTAATATTTAATTTGAAATTTAAAAATTAATTTCTGAAATACCATTTAATATTAATTATACTTGAGAACAGAAGTGTGTCCTTTGAATTCATTTGCCTCATTTTTTTTCTATCAATAATTGCCATTTTACAAATTGAAGATTAAGACTAATATATTTGGAATGGCAAGTTCTATTTAGAATTGAATTATAGATTTCCTTGCCGGTATCTGGAGAACATTACGATCAGTATCATGCAAGGGAAAAATCATCTATGACAAGCGCAACACCAGAATCAGTAGCAGATAATAAGATACATTAAAGAGCACTTTCATTTGGAACAAATAATTTTGCTATTTTTTATTTTCTCGTTTACACAAAATACTGTTTTACATAGACCCTTTAGTATCAGAAGGGAGGCTTCCTTTTCTTCTCCCTTCTTATCTGCCCTTCCCATGGCTCCCTTTCCCTTCCTTTGTCCTTCCTTCTCTTCCTATTGCTGTTCTTCTTCTTCCTGCCTCTGATTCTCCAATTCTGCTTCCTCCAAGTGTCTCTCCCTCTATCCCTGTCTCTCCCTCCCTCCAACACTTCCTGCCTTCCTTCTTTATCTACTCTGTTTTTATTCTTCACAATTGGATCTGAGATACAAATAACATGGTCACATGTAAAAATAAAAGGATTAATGAAGTGATTTTCCTGATATTAATAACGTCACAACCAAGATGTTTTTCTCTTTACTAAAGATAAAACATTTACAAAAACTATAAAATTAATAAACACATATCTATGATTATTTCAAGACAATGCCTGAGGCTAGAGAAATGGCTCAACTGTTAGGAGCACATAGAATTTTTTCAAAAACCCAAGTTTGGTTCCCAGCACCCACATATGGTTTCTTATAACCACCTATGCCACTGTCCCCAGCTCCAGGTAATCTGTCAAGCCTTTCTGGATTTTGTGGGCATTTGCATTTGCAATTACATATATATATACTTATATGAATATATGGAATTAAAGTGCATAAAATATCTTAAAATAAATAGTTGTTTTGACTATATTTGCAGGAATCATTTCTACATTTTGTTTAAAATAGTAGTACTTTAGTAATTCCCCATTGTATGATTACTGTGGACTCTAAAAATAAAAATAAAAAATAAAAAGAAAAATAAGTTTGTTACCTAGGTCTTTTAAAATTTCTTTCAAATAAATACTTATTTATAATATTATTTAAAGAGAATATTCCCCAATCATAGTAATTGCTGCAATCTTACACAAGTTCATTTTCCTTTCCGGGCTTCTCTTCTGTCAGTGACTAGATTGTACTCAAGCTGCAAGAAATTAGGATAAATGAAACAATAATGGAAATTATTTAAAATAGTACCTAGTTGGTAGACACTGTACAAAGACATTAACTGAGATTGTAAGTTAAATTCTTTTACAGAAGAAGTATTAAGTTTTATAAAATACTTTATCTTTTTGCCATTGTCTCTACAACTACTAAGTGAAACTCTAAAAGTGAGTTCTGGCTTTCTCTAAACAATGATTGACACCCTATCTAATGCAACAGTGTACTTTTCTTTCACACAATGAGTGCAGAGAATGCTTCACTGAGAAGTTGTTTGGGAAAAGAAAGGGAATGACAGGGGAAAGAAGAGTTCTGTGGCACACACAGAACCACCTCTCCTGTCTCTTCCAAATAGTCATAAAAGACTATTTAATGATACACCTGGAGAACCGTGAGCTACAGATGTTCAGATTCACACCCTATAATAAGCAACTGAAGAGAGGTTTGTAGGTTGCTATTGTGCTTTATTTAAGAATTGATGTCCATAGAGTTAGTGAGATGGCTTGCCAATTAAGGGAATTTTCTGCTCTTCTGGAGGAGCAATGTTTGATTCCTAACAGTCATGATGGGCAGCTCAGAGCCCCCTCTAAGATCAGCTCAAAGGGATATTACTCCCTGCCTGTCCTCCTCTGACACCTGCACACAATTGCACATACCCACACACAGACATCCACAGATACATACATACAAACACAGAAAAAAAAATAGAATTTAAAGAGTAGAATTTTGTTAACAGTCTAGAAAATCAGAAGTCAAATTAAAAATATCTTTGCATATTGGTATGTAATATTGCTCTATGACAGTATAGGTCTGTCTAGATTTTCTGGTCTAGGACTGCTTCAGTTAAAACCAAAAAAATAGTTGTCATCTGTCTAAAGTCTTGATACTTATTTTGTTCCTCAATGTTTATTGGTCACTATTAGGCCAGAAATCTTCTCTAAATAGGCAGGGCAACAAAAATTTTTATATTACTAATAGATGCTCCTACCAGATTGCACTAGGAATTTTAGGGATTATGGTCTTGAATCAAATATGTGGCATGCTCTGAGTGACCATAAGCTGAATGCCTGTATAATATCCTTTTTGTTATAAGGCGCATTCTGTATAGAAGGGATAACAGTAAGGGCAATGTTCAAGGTAAGTTTCCTGTTGCTATTACATAATATATATTTTTATACTTTTATTTTTATATATACATTTTATGTATTTTATTGTTTTATAATAACCATGAACTAATGTGGCATTACTGGGATCAAGAATTTATTCTGAAGCAAAGAAACAACACGCTTTGGAAGATGCTTACTCTGAAGGTAGAAAACCCAAGAGGCAATTGCTATCCAGAACACAGAGTCTGGAAGTGGAGACAGGGAAGGAGGGGATTCTGGAAATGTTAGAACTAGGAAGAGCTTGAGCCCTCCTTGTACAGACACTGGTAAATGGAAATATTCTAGAATTCTCCAATCACTACACCATCCCAAGTTTTTGTTGTTGTTGTTGTTATACTATTTTGTTTTATTTATTTTTTTTGTATTTTATTTTTTTTCTTATCAGTTACATTTTATTAACTCTGTACCCCAGCCGTGTCACGATCCCTCATTCCCTCCCAGTCCCTCCCTCCTTCCCTCATCTCCACCGTGCCCCTTGCCAAGTCCACTGATAGGGGGGACCTCCTCCCCATTCATCTGATCCTGTTTTATCAGGTATCTTCAGGACTGGCTGCAAAGCTCTCCTCTGTGGCCTAACAGGACTGCTCCTCCCTTGGGGGGTGGGGAGGCCAAAGAGCCAGTCATTGAGTTCCTGTTAGAAATAGTCCTTGTTCCCCTCACTATGGGAAACCAATTGGTTACTGAGCTACCACAGGCTACATCTGAGCAGAGGTTCTAGGTTACATTCATACATGGTCCTTGGTTGCATGTCAGTCTCAGAAAAGACCCTGTGCCCAGATATCTTTGGTCTTTGTGGAGCTCCTATCCTTTCCTCATCAGACTAACTCCCCTTCTTTCTTATGATTCCCTGTACTCTGCCAAAGGTTTGGTCATGAGTCTTTGCTTTGAAAACACTGCTAGTTAGAGCCTTTCCAATGCGCTCAGTAGACTCCTGTCAATGTTCAATGCGCATCCCATCTGTCTTTCAAAACGAGGATTGATAATCTTACCCCATGTCCGCTCTCTTGATTATCTTTTTTAGGTGTATAGATTCCATCCCAAGTTTTAAAATAGACTGAATGAAAAGAAGAAAACCTGCCTGTCGTGAATGTCTAACACATTCATGATCATAAAGTTTGTAGTATGACTATTATTTAATAAAATGAAAATATTTACTAACTGATTGTTCAAATATTGTTTTCTTGAATAAAATGTCCTTTGAAGATGTCTTCTTAAGTTTCTAGACATGTTTATCTAAAGACATAGGCACATATAATTTATTTTGCCATTGATCATTGTAATTTTCTTCTAAACAAAAGCAGTTTATGTTGATTCAAATTAGTATAAGTGAGAACAAGTTCAGTAGTAGAATACTGCCTTTGCAGATTCAGGTCTTTGCATTCACCCCCGCTTCTGCAGAAGAAAAGCAGCATTGGTTGTACAGGAACAAAATTAATTCTTATCTCAAATATATTGGGTCAGAAGCCTCTTTCCTTTCACTACTCAGTGGAATATTTTTGAATATTTTCTAGAACCATTTACCTATTAAAATATGCATGAAATGCCTTAAACTTGCATTATGTATGGTCCTATCTAGACGTTATGCAGTAAAAAAATGGATTGTCTTCACAGCAAGCATTTGATGACAACTGCTGAGCTAAAAAAAATATTATTTAATTATTTATGCAAATTTAATCATACCAGTTTAAGTAGATTTTTGTCATAAATATTAGTCAAACAAAAGATAATAATACAAATGGCATTGACTCTAATAAAGAAACATAAACAGACTATATTAATTAGGGTCCAAAATGTATATGCTGGGAAGTTACTATGAAATTTCAGTTGAGATAGTTCATTTTGTAACCTGCTAAGTGAGTTTATTATTTCTACCCTTGTTAAAAGTAACCCCTTCTTGTGGCACTTACAGTGCTGGACTCCTACAGATAACATTATAATGAGGTATGATGCATTTTGATTGACTTACCACAAGGGAAATGTTTAATTTAATTAAACTGGTCTTCATTAATGTTTTGCATTCAAGTCAAGTAATTACATGGCATATACAGTGTGGGAGAAACCCTGCTGTCTGAAAGGGAAACGCCTCATAATAGAGCAGCCTTGATTTTATTAAAAAGGACCTTCCTGTATTGTTTACCTGTGAATTAACATAATGTTATAATAAAGCAAATCTCTCTTAGTTGTTTTTAAAAATAAATAACGTCTTAGATGGACAACAGTTCATAGAACATTTATATAAATAAAACAAATGTGTGTGTGCCCCAAATTTACCAAAAACTGACCAAAATTCACATCAGTACATTAGTATTTATCAGCATGACAGTTTATATTGACGTCAGTCTGACAGGATCAAGACTCGCTTAGGATGAAAGGAGAGATTTTTCTGGTATGTCTTCACGGAGGTGGAAGGACTCACATGGAAACAATAACATTCCGTAAACATTGTGTCCTGGACCTAATAGGGAGTAGAAACCAGTGTGAGCACTAATACTGGCACTCATCTCCTTCTCTATTCTAACTGGCAAAGCAATGTGACCATCGGCCTCATGTTCCAGCACCATGCCTCTGCTGCCCTGATGCACCAAGCCAACACAAACTCTTCTTTATGTTCCCCATGTCTGACTTTTTTTTTTTGGGGGGGGTGGGCAATGAGAAAAATAAGTACTGTATTTTTTTTAATCATAGATCAATTTGTGTATCTACAAAACTGTGCAAGATCCAGAAAACACTGTACTTTTCTTGGTTCACCTCTTCCAATGCCAACTGGATAACATCAGCTAACCTTTCTCATAGAAATCCCTTTGTCCAAAGATTCCCGTTGAGACCACTGTCTCAAGGTTACACTCTACATAAAACTACGAAGATAGAAAAAAGTAGGATTGATCGTTTATTTTACTATATGTATATTTTGAAAATAATGGAAATGAGGAATGGAAATTGGTTTTCCAAGTTCCACTACAGGAGGAAGTCTAGAAATATTGAAAGCCTTTTCTAAGTCCTCTTCAGAGGAGAAATACATGCTTTTGTCTGTAGTTTCTTGAGAATTATATCAGTAATTTAAGGCCAACATTAAGTATTAGCTACTTAACATATTTAAGTATAGCCTGGGCAGAAACCTTAGCATGAACAAGATTCTGGGTTTTATCACACTGATATGCCTGAGGAGTCATTTTTGTTGTTTGTGTGCCTATGGTTTCAAGGCTGAAATGCACCTAGTAGAACCCAATTCTACTTTTTTTATTAATATTTTTTTTATTTTTAAATAATTTTATACATTCACTTGTATCCCAGCTGTAGCCCTCTCCCTCTTTTCCTCCCAATCCTCCCTTCCCTCATTTCCTCCCTGCCCCCTTCTGATTCCACTGAGAGGGGGTGTCCTCCTCTCCTTCTGTCTGGCCCTAGCTTATCAGGTAGTTTCAGGATGGTTGTAATCTCTACCTTTTAAGAGAGTTACCTGTACCTCTTAATCCAGTAATGGGACTCTGGAACACTTCCTTTTACCATTAAGACATTGTCTGACATTGTCTTGTCTACTTTATGCAACCATTTCCCGAAGAGACTGTTTCACAGCAAATTTCTTGGTAATTCTGGCTCTTCGAATCTCTCTACTCCCTCTTTTGCAATGTTCCTTAGATGTAGAAGCTGCAATTTAGATGTATCTATTTGGGCTTTCCCTGCCTCCAATCTGTTGACATCTGTCTTGTTTCCAGCTGTGGTTTTCTGTGATGGTCTCCATTTGTTGTAAATAGAGGCTTCATTGATGATGGGTAAGACCTATACATATCTGTAAGTGTAAGCATAAGATTTGAAATCCAGTCAGGAATTATGCGGGTATAGCAAAGTTCTAACAGACTCTTTCTAAGGTTATAACCTCACTAGCCCCAGGGAAGCTGGTCATGACTGGTCATGACCTCCTTTCTGTGGAGTGGGTCTTAAGTTCAAATAGACAGTTGTTGAGTGTCACTTATTCCCTCTGTAAGAATATCATGCCTTGCTGGTAATAGTTGTAGTGCATAGGTGTTACAGTTCATAGAACAATTTAAATGCCTCCATTCAAGAGCAGCTTGTGTAATATATCATGGAAACTAGTCTGTAGAAGAGAAGAGTTTCAGTTCAGATTCAGCTCCCATAATTGAAACCCTGTGTCTTGAGTGTATACAATCTTCAGTAGTAGGTTCCTACCCTCAACCCCAGTGAGGCAAGCAAGTATAACATCTATGTTCAGTATTCTTTGGGGTGTCTCTTAGATTACGCTGTGTGTGTATACATATACATACATACATATATATATATATATATATACATATATATATATAAATCTGTGTGTGTGAGTATGTGTTTGTGTGTGCATGCATGTGCTGTGTCTTTAAGGAAGTTAAAATTCTTTGGCTGACCGTGCTCCTCACAAGAACCATAGACTGATAAATATTTCTTAGGAATACTGGAAAATATATGTATTTTTCTTATATTTACTTCTTCCATCATACTGTCGATGTTTATATTTATACTTTCTATGTATACAACAAAATTATTTAAAACAACCATCAACCCTTTATCTATAAAAGTAATGCTAAAATATTTTTAAATTTTAAATTATGTATTAAATAAATTATAAAAACTATTTATTAAAATATCGATAATCATATATAATTAGTATGGAATTTTACATTATATACGATATAATATAATAAAATTTTAAATATTTAAAATATAAATGTAACTTTAGATAAAAATATTGATAACTTCAATATTCATAGTGTTCCCTTTCAGATTTTAACGAATGAAAACATGAAAATGTAATTTCTGAATGCATTTTGGTTAGTTAAGTGTGTTTTGTTAATCAAAGTCATCAAAATACAAACTGTTAACTTTATCTTTTGGCTTATGTCTTAGTACATCTTGTTATAACAAAGTACCACATTTGATTGGCTTGTACACAACTGAATCTTATTCCTCACAGTTCTAGAGGCTGAAAATGTGAATTGTGAGGCCAGCATATTTGAACTCTTAATAAGGTCTTCTGCAGAATACATCCTTCCCTTGATAACCTCAAATGATAGAAAACAGGTAGAACTCTCTCCAGTGCCTCTTTGAGAGAGCAGGAATCTCAGTCTTCAGTGTGTTACAAATATGACAAATCATTTTCTAAATGTCCTAACTTGTAACACTGTTACTTCAGAGGTTACCATTTCAAATACAAGATGAAGAATGGAGATATTTTGTTTATTGCCACTTTGATACCTTTCCATGCACTTAACTGCTTATGGCTAGTCACCCTTGCTTTGAAAGTGCTCTGCATTTATTCTTTGTCTGATGTATGCTCTGTATCTCTTCACTAGATTCATCTGAACAGTAGAGAAATTACAGGCTCATTGGAAGTCTACAGGAACTATGCTATGAACTGTGATGTTTTCATCTCTCCTTAGACACGAACAAGTTCCTAAAGCAGAACAAGAGCCATTATCACTTCCCACACATTACTAGATCTACTGTGAGAATTATTTTCAAACCTATTCACTTCCAGTGAACTCTCTGTGTGATTTATCTACCAGACTTTTGGACCTGTCTCTTAAACATTTGATAGGCTTCAAAAGTATCTTAAACAGAAATATTATATATGCTTTTCTCAAGCATTATATGATCTGGAGTTCTTTGCTGGTTAACATCACTAATCATCTAACAACAGAACCCAGATTTTCCTTTTTGTTGTTGTTGTTGCTTGTATGTTTGTTTATCTGTCTAACATTTTATACTACATTTTTATACAAGATGGGATATCAAGTCTAATGTCTAAAATCATTGATTGGTGCTTTCTTCTACGTGGATGTTTCATTCCCAGAAATGATTTCTAGACTGTGAATTTCCTAGGGCATAACTATTGCCATTGGTGGCTTCAAGGAAAGCAAAAACAAAAACACAGTTTTGTTGTTGTTGCTGTATTCTTATAAGGCCTCACACTTTAAAAACCTCTAATTTTGTCGTTAAATATCTCTCATAAGTTTTTTTTTTTTTTTAACTCAAAGGGAGAAATAGGCAAATAATGGGGAGGTTAGATGCAGAGAGGATGAGAAGGGGATGAAGAGTTAATAAAAATACAGATATTTGAAAAATCCACGGGGAAACTTATTATTTTACAAGCTTATTCTAATACATATGTGTTAAAAGGGTTTGCATATTATAGATATTATATTTATCATACATATTTATTATTAATTAACAATAAATTATATAGATGTGTGTGTTTGTATGTATGTATCTTCCAAATGTAGTTTATATGACATGAGGGGATAATGCTACCCCAAGACTCATAGATTGTCAAAAACTACAAAACAAAACAAAAAACAAAACATAACTCCTCCAAGCATGGGAAGCCTTCCTTCAGGTGGTTTGTCAGAAGAGTCCAAGGGACTTTCAACATAATATAGACTACTGCCATTATGTTTGGTTGCTTCACAGTTATCTTGTTTGTTGTGGAAGATAACTATCTCAAATCACCTGTGATTTTTCTCATGCCTCCCTTACCCTAGTTTTATATGTAGATTTTACCCTACATACAAACAGCTCGAAACAGTTTATTTATTTATTTATTTATTTATTTATTTATTTATTTATTACAATTAATTCACTTTGTATCCTGGCTGTGGCCCCCTCCCTCCACTCCTTCCAATAACACCCACCTCCATCTTCTCTTTTCAAGCTCCTCCCCAGTCCATTGATAGAGGAGGAGTTTCTCCCCTTCCATCTAACCCTAGCCTATCATGTTTCCTCAGAACTAGCTGCATCATCTTCCTCTGTGGCGTGGCAAGGTTTGTTGTACCCGAATCATGATACCCGAAAAGACTACCACCAGGAGCCAAGTCTTTTGCAAAACACATGAGGATCTTTTTATTACAAATCATTACAAGCTGCAGCTTGGGCTCACACCCCTTAATGCCGAAGTGGTGAGAGCTGAGGGCCCTGTGCTCAATTAGTTGAGTGATTTAAAGATTCTGGTCCTTCCCAGCATGCCCAAAGCAGGGGAGATTACTGCCTGGCAAGCAGCTATTTGTGGATTTTGAATAGATTGGCTATAGGAAGGTCCCCAAGCCATTAATGATCTGGTATTCCTCCCTAGGGGGAATGGGCCAGTTTCCTAGCAACTGTATTTTTAGTGGGTGGGGAAAGAATGCAGTAAGGCAAGTTCTTCCCCTCAGGGCATTACTGGACCTCACCCAGCTAGTTCAGGCCTTAAACATTAAAATAATAGCCACCAATTTTTAATCTTTTGGTCTCTCAGGTTACACCCCACAGTGGGAGGTGATCCAAAAACTGGTCATTGAGTTCATGCCAGAGACAGTTTCTGTCCCTGCCCACTTACTAGGAAACTTACTTGGAAACTGAGCTTCCTCTGAGCATGGGGTCTAGGTCCTCTCCATGCATGGTCCTTGATTGAAGTATCAGTCTCTGAAGGCCAACCTGGGCCCATGTTTTTTTGGTCCTCACTCTGCCTCTGCTTCTCAGGTGCTAAAGGCATGTGCCACCATCCCCTGCTCAAAATACTGTTTTCATTTGATTATTCAAAGTGAAAATGGTTTTTATCCTCTCACATTACATTCTGTTTTATTTCATGATAGGATCTAATCAAGCATATTAACAATAAATTTTAGTTGTTTTTCAAGTCACTTCAATTTTATTATATTCGGGGAGCAGAAAACTATGTGTTTGGTGAGGCCACTCCAGCCTACCATTTTGTAAAAGGTGATTTCAAAATATTTGTCAGTACTACAGTTACAAATATTTTACTGAGAAGTTCTCAACAGCTTAAGTTGAGGTCATTATGTATTTTGACCTGCTATGGCATTTGCAGAGGTATGTTACCTCCGGAGGTCATTATGGCGTGGGTTTCGTGCTTGAGGAGAGAAGAATATAGAACTTAGAGACAGGCAGCTTAAACAGTACACAGGAAGGAAGGAACATGTGGGATTAATAGAGGAAGATGTTTTCTCTGAGAGTCAGGAGACACCAGGGGAGATGGTCAGGATGTAAAATGCTCCTGAGGCAGTGATTTAGAAAGTGCCTTGATTCCTTGGAGTGTGTAACATTTCCTATTTTGATATATGATGGACTTTCTCTGAGCTTCAAAGACATATTTCTGTATATTTGTACCAAGATCTGGTAGCAATATCTACTTTATCACTTACCATTTATATCCATTCATTTATATTTTCACCTACTGCATGAATATATGGTTGACCCCCTCCTCCCAAAAAAAAAGTTCATTCTAAATTCTCCTGTTGCTTTTAAATCTATGCCATTGCTAGAAAGAGAGCAGGGAGCGCAGAGCACGGTGGTTTATCTTTGTATGTATACAAAGCTCCTTTCTTTAAGCCCTTTTCTTTCCACAGGAGGCTTAAAAGCTTTTGTATTTTCTCAAATGTTGTTCACTGCTCAATTTCTTAACTTAGAAATAGAAATCAAAATAAAAAACTATTTTTATTCATTATACAATGTTATTTTTTGTTTGTTCCAAAGTTCTTGTCATACATTAAAATATGTATTTAATGGTTGTATACTTAGTAAACTAAAAAACAAGTTAAATATGAAAATATGCTTAGCAGAAAACAAAGAAAGTTCATAATAATTGAAATTTAGCTTTAGGCTGAAATAAGACAGAATTTTGCAAATTACTTTAGCCAACAGAATCTCATTAGAACTTCATAAAAACTGTGTCTGGTAGATAGCTCAGTGTAGTTATCCTATTTTGCAGAGGAGGAAATAGAGGTTTAAAGAGGTTACATCGTTTTTTTCATATTAGAGTAAGGCTAATTCTAGCCAGGCATTCTGACCTGCGGTCCCGTTCTATTCCTATCTCACACGGATATCAATTACTGTAGACATGGTTTTCTTCACACTTCTCCCCATTCTTTCTGATTTCCTTGTGCTTCTTAAAATTAATAACAGATTATGAAAAGAAATATAAGGACATAATATTTAAATACTTTATCATTCACATATGATAAATACAGGAAGTTTCTTCTCTGGGCTTTTAAGACTTATATTTAAGAGATACTTTCCCATAATACAACTTAGTTTCAGTTCTTTTTGAAAACAATTGCTCATAGCACACTGTGAAATCATAGTTTCTTTTTTTTTTAAATATTTTATTTATTTTTTATTAATTACACTTTATTCATTTTGTATCCCCCCATAAGCCCCTCCCTTCTCCCCTGCCGATCCCACCCTCCCTCCCCTTTCTGCATGCATGCCACTCCCCAAGTCCACTGATAGGGGAGGTCCTCCTCTCCTTCTTTCTGATCTTAGTCTATCAGTTCTCATCAAAAGTGGCTGCATTGTCCTCTACTGTGGCCTGGTAAGGCTGCTCCCCCCTCAGGGGGAAGTGATCAAAGAGCAGGCCAATCAGATTATGTCAGAGGCAGTCCCTCTTCCCATTACTATGTAACCCACTTGGACACTGAACTGCCATGGGCTACACCTGTGCAGGGGTTCCAGGTCATCTCCACAAATAGTCCTTGGTTGGAGTATGAGTCTCTGGGAAGTTCCCTGTGTTCAAATTATCTTGTTCTGTTGCTCTGCTTGTGGAGTTCCCGTCCCCTCCAGCTCTTACTATTTCCCACTTCTTACATAAAATTCCATTCACTCTGCCCATCAATTGGCCATCAGGCTCAGCATCTGCTTTGACAGTCTATACTGCAGAAGCTTTCAGAGGCCCTCTGTGGCAGGTTTCAAGGTTGTTTCCTGTTTTCTTCTGGCTTTCAGAGGCCCTCTGTAGCAGGTTCCGAGGTTGTTTCCTATTTTCGTTTTCTTCTGATGTCCATCCTCTTTGCCTTTCAGGATAGCGATTGAACATTTTAGTTAGGGTCCTCTCTTTTGCTTAGTTTGTTTAGATGTACAGCTTTTAGTGGGTTTATTCTATATTGTATGTTTATATGAGTGAGTATATACCGTGAGTGTCTTTTTGCTTCTGGGTCAACTCACTCAGGATGATCCTTTCCAGGTCCCACCATTTACCTGCAAATTTCATGATTTCCTTATTTTTCATTGCTGAGTAATACTCCATTGTATAGATGTACCACAGTTTCTGCATCCATTCTTCAGTTGAGGGGCATCTGGGTTGTTTCCAGCTTCTGGCTATTACAAATAAAGCTGCTACAAACATGGTTGAACAAATGTCCTTGTTGTGTACTTGCGCCTGTTTTGGGTATATGCCTAGGAGTGGTATGGCTAGATCTTGAGGAAGCTCTATTCCTAGTTGTCTGAGAAAGCGCCAGATTGATTTCCAGAGTGGTTGTACCAGTTTACATTCCCACCAGCAGTGGAGAAGGGTTCCCCTTTCTCCACAACCTCTCCAGCATGTGTTGTCCCTTGAGATTTTCATCTTGGCCATTCTGATGGGTGTAAGGTGAGATCTCAGGGTTGTTTTGATTTGCATTTCCCTAATGGCTAATGAGGTTGAGCATTTCTTTAAGTGCTTCTCTGCCATTCGATATTCCTCTGCAGAGAATTCTCTCTTTAGCTCTGTTCCCCATTTTTTAAGTGGATTACTTGGTTTGTTGCTTTTCAGCTTGTTTAGTTCTTTATATATATTGGATATGAGTCCTCTGTCAGATAGAGGGTTGGTGATGATTCTTTCCCAATCTGTAGGCAGTCGCTTTGTTTTGATGACGGTGTCCTTTGCTTTACAGAAGCTTTTCAATTTCATGAGGTCCCATTTATTGATTGTTGCTCTTAGAGCCTGTGCTGTTGGTGTTCTGTTCAGGAAGTTTTCTCCTGTACCAATGAGTTCTAGGGTATTCCCCACTTTTTTTTCTAGCCGATTTAATGTGTCTGGTTTTATGTTGAGGTCTTTGATCCACTTGGACTTCAGTTTTGTGCAGGGTGATAAGTATGGATCTATTTGCATTTTTCTACATGTAGACATCCAGTTGGACCAGCACCATTTGTTGAAGATGCTGTCTTTTTTCCATTGTATGGTTTTGGCATCTTTGTCAAAAATCAGGTGTCTGTAAGTGTGTGGGTTTATTTCTGGGTCTTCTGTTCGATTCCATTGATCCACCATTCTGTTTCTATGCCAGTACCATGCAGTTTTTATAACTGTTGCTCTATAGTACAGCTTGAGATCAGGGATGGAGATACCTCCAGAAGATCTTTTATTGTAGAGGATTGTTTTAGCAATTCTGGGTTTCTTGTTATTCCATACGAAGTTGAGAATTTTTCTTTCCAGGTCTGTAAAGAATTGTGTTGGCAATTTGATGGGAATTGCATTAAATCTGTAGATTGCTTTTGGTAAGATGGCCATTTTTACTATGTTAATCCTGCCAAGCCATGAGCATGGGAGATCTTTCCATCTTCTCATATCTTCCTCTAATTCTTTCTTCAGAGACTTGAATTTTTTTTCATACAAGTCTTTGACTTCCTTGGTTAGGGTTACGCCAAGGTACTTTATGTCATTTGTGGCTATTGTGAATGGTGTTGTTTCTCTAATTTCTTTCTCAGCCCTTTTGTCTTTTGTATACAGGAGTGCTACTGATTTTTTTTGAGTTAATTTTATATCCGGGCACTTTGCTGAAGGTGTTTATCAGCTGTAGGAGTTCCCTGGTAGAGTTTTTGGGGTCACTCATATATACTATCATATCATCTGCAAATAGTGATAATTTGACTTCTTCCTTTCCCATCTGTATCCCCTTGATCTCCTTCGACTGTCTTATTGCTCTAGCAAGGACTTCCAGCACTATGTTGAAGAGATATGGAGACAGTGGGCAGCCTTGTCTTGTCCCTGATTTCAGTGGGATTGCTTTAAGTTTCTCTCCGTTCAGTTTGATGTTGGCTATAGGCTTGCTGTATATCGCCTTTACTATGTTTAGATATGTGCCTTGTATCCCTGAACTCTCCAGTACTTTAAACATGAATGGATGTTGGATTTTGTCAAATGCTTTTTCAGCATCTAGGGAGATTATCATGTGGTTTTTTTCTTTCAGTTTGTTAATATGGTAGATCACATTGATGGATTTCCGTATATTGAACCACCCCTGCATACCTTCTTATACTGTAATAGTTTCTGTACTGTTCTAAATTTTCATTGATTTAAGCATGTCAATTGTTTTGACCTTGTCCATATGAATTATTGACAAGCGTCTATTTTCCATTACTGATTTTTGTGTTACTGAGACATTCTGTCACTTTGACCAACACCTGAGAATCAACATTTTAAAGGAGGAAGAAACAAATTTTGGATCCCCTTTTCAAATATGTCAATGCATGATCAGTTCGCTGTGCATGTATTGGCCTGAGTTGAGATGGACTGTAATGCAAGGTCACTGGTATAAAAGGGTACACACTCCATGACAGCAAGGAAACAAAAAGAGGAAGTAGATGGCACAACTTCTGTTTGTCCAGGTACCAAAGTTCCCACTTCTTTCAATGAGGAATCTCTCTCCCAGTTTTCATCAGTTCCCAATAATGTCCTGAAGCTATTAATCACTCAATAGACTAATCCAATTATCTGTAGAATTCTTGATAAAAATTTCCTCTCTCAATGATTGATTTTACCAGCCAGGGATGAAACCTTCTCCACGGAAGCCATTTAGAGACATTTCATATCTAAATATTTATCTGAGAAAAATCCAATTAAATGGTTTTATTAATGTACCCTTATCAAAAGATCAGAAAGTTCCAGAACCATGTCTTTTTTATTTTCAAAGTGAACAGCATAATACCTACGTTAAAAAATAACATAAAGAATAACATTATGTATTTGTATATAAACAATAAACATGTAATAAATGACAATTTATGAAAGCATAATGTTCAGAAAAATAAGATTCATATCCGTTTGATTTGACTAAAATCAGCTTAATATAAATGTTAAATAAATAAGATTACAAATAAATTACTTAATATTTATTTCTCATAGTATACGCAAACTATTTATAATCTGGTAATTTAGTCCTTGAAAGGATGACTTGGAGCTGGAGAGATGACTCAGTTAATAAGAATACTCCGTGCTTGGTTGGAGTATGAGTCTCAGGAAAGACCCCTGTGCTCAGATTTTTTGGTTCTGTTGTTCTCCTTGTGGAGTTCCTGTCCTCTCTAGATCTGACTGTTTCCCACTTCTTTCTTAAGTTTCCCTACACTCTGCCCAGAGGTTGGCCATAAGTCTCAGAACCTGCTTTGATAGTCTGAAGGGCAGAGCCTTTCGGAGGTCCTCTGTGTCAGGCTCCTCTTTTCTGCTTCTTCTGATGTCTATCCTCTACCTAAGACCTCTGCACAGATGTAGCCCATGGCAGTTAAGTGTCCAAGTGGGTTCTATAGTAATGAGAACAAGGACTCTCTCTGACATGAAATGATTGGCCTACTCTTTAATTACCTCCCACTGAGTGGGGGAGCAGCATTACCAGGCCACAGAAGAAGACAATGCAGCCACTCCTGATGAGACCTAATTGACTAGGATCAGAAGGAAGGAAAAAAAGACCTCCACTATCAGTGGACTTGGAGAGGGGCATGCGTGCAGAGAAGGGAGGAAGCAAGGGATTGGGACTGAAGGAGGGAGGGAACCACAGGGGGGATACAAAGTGAATAAAGTGTAATTAATAAAGAATTTTTTTTAAAAAAAAGAACATTTTTTGCTCTTTTAGAGGACCTGAGTTTCTTTCCCAGCACCAATATGGTTGCTCACAGCCACTGCTAACTCCTGTTCCAGGGGATCAAACATCCTGTTTTGACCTCCATGGGTGACAGGTACATGCACAGACATAGAGTAAGAGCAAAACCACTCACATACATAAAATAAATCTAAAACTTAAAGAAAGGATAACATTTCACATATTGTTCACCTTTTGTCAAATTATTTTTGTGATTGTAAAGATATCACAGAATAGTGTTACGGTATTTGAAATAAGTAAATAGAACCAAGAAATATCTACTCATTAGACTTTTGGATAAAACTAACATGTTGCATTGTACTTGAAATATTCCAAGATTAATTCACATTAAGAAAGTGAATATCTTCTGAGAATGAAAAAACTTTCCGCACCTACTTGATGTTTGTTCTACATTCTACTAAAATATTTAATTTCCCTTTCTAGCTTGAAATGCCATTCCTTCCAGTCCAATTAAATTTGCTTAATGAATGTTGTCTCTTTCTTAATTCCCTTTCCTTATTAGATGTATACACAGTATCTTGAGAACTTGATAAATTTTTGATAAATATGTTTTGAAAATCAGAAATGTGTTTTTGTTTGGTTTTGTTGTGGTAATGGATGCTCAGTATAGAACAATTCATACTGTGCTTAATCAAACGAATGTAATTATGCCTAAGTCATGAGTTTGTTTACTGGTGATGACAATAGTGCTGGTTCTTGTTTTCTGAACATAAAAGACACTTAAATTCTAAAAACTTCAGTTTTACATATTTTTCATAGTCAGGGAACACGTGGTCTATATTTTTCAGCACAATTTTTTGATCATTTCTCCCTCATATTCAGTAAGTAGCTATCATTCAATCTTTGACAAGTTATACATGCCCATATTCTCAGTTCTACTCATCTCTGTTCTGATTATGTAGTTTCCATAGTGGTAATGTACGTATAGGTTTTTTGAGACAGAATTTCTTTGTTTAGCCATGGTTGTCCTGAAACTCATTCTGTAGACCAAGCAGGTCTCAAAAGCAGAGATCTATGCCCTGTCTCTCCCTCTCTGGTTTTGGGGTTGAAGGCATGTGCCACCTTGCACAGGATTGGAAAACATATTCTTAAGGATCACTTTTTTTTAGGTAGTGGGGATTACAACCAAGGTCTCATGCAAACTAAGCAATTGCTCTATTACTACATCAGGCAAGCTTCCAATCCACATATGTTTCCTTTAAGGCTTCATTGGTATGTACAATCTGCATGAGCAAACTTTAAACTTTTCTATATGTTGACCTCTCATAGTATTGTGGTTCAGAAAAGAGTACCCCAAATGATATCTCTGAAAGTAAATTTCTCTTTGAGCTTGTCATTCCTTATAGACAAAAATAAGATCATTAACCATCAGACTTAAGAGATGAGGAAATAACGTAGACAGGTTTTAGAAAAGTAGAGAAGAGAGAAGTGGCAAATGTAATCGAACTCAGTTGTAGATTTTTGGGTTACTAAAAGCTTGATCACTTAAATGAATAGATCCTAAAGGCTTTTACTTGGTAGCCACAATGTAATAAGTCATATTCAGAAGGTTCAGGTGGTCTTGGAACTGTGATTTTCAAAATTTCTAAACCCAGAAAGCCCTCATAAGTCAGCTAACCTTTCTAGAGTATTTACTATGAGTGTGTTTTTTTTTTCCACACTTACAATCTAAAACAAAATTAAGTAAATGTTATCTTGTAAAGTTCTTCATAGGGCTCATTACCTAAGCCAATTAAATAAATAAATGTAGGGGAACTCTTGAGTATAACAGGTGGCTTCTGGAAAAATTTACACACTTCTACAGAATCAACAGATGAAAATACACTTCTTAATGTTGAAGAATCGTGTGTGTGCGCATGCACAAGCGCGCACATACACAAACCACATCATATGCCTAAAGAATTCCTGCAAAGCCAAGATCTGCTTTCTGCTGAAGGGTTGAAGATTTTAAGGGTTATGGTTAGAGTGGAATGGAGTGGGACTATCATTTTCCTAAATTAGGATTGGTCAAATTTAAACAATGTAAGGGAAACTGATAGGCCCATAGCTTTGAGTAAATGTGTCTTGGTGCAGCCTTGGTTAATTTGATCAATCTCACTGGGTCAGCCCACAGAGGTCTCTTCCTGGCCTTTGTCTCAAAATGCATGCCAGTAGTTTGTCTTCATTATTTATCTGTGTTCTTCTTTCTCTGTTTGTCTCCCTGTCAGTGATCTGTCAGACTTCCTTTCCCTCTTAAGTATCCATGTGTTTCTCCTATTGAGCTGACTATTGTCAATTTCAGAGGATTAAAGAGAGGCTTCCCTTTTCCTGTTCTAACAAGTATGTGTTGCAAATTACTTGTCCATGACTTGTATACAGATAACTAAAGCTGCTGTTATACTGTTGTGCCAATTCGCAAGACCCCAAAAGACCCCAGGAGTTGAGTCCACTGCAAAACACATGAGGATCTTTTTATTACAAGCTAGAGCTTGGGTCCACACTCTCACTCACTCAGTGGTTGAAAGTAGAGAGCCTGGAGCTCAAGGTAGGTAGGTGATTTAAAGGTCCCCGTTCTCCCAAAGCACCCAAAGCAGGGGAATTCCTGCTTGGCAAGTGTCTATTGGTTGAAACACAAAAGGGGATGTTGCATTTTGAACTGAGTGGCTATAGAAAGGCCCCCCAAACCATTGAAGATCTGGCTTCCTTTGTTTGGCTGTACTAGGGGAGAGGAGCGACCTGGGCCAGTTTCCTAGCAACTGTATCTCTAGTGGGCAGGAAAGAATTCAGTAAGGCTGGGTCCTCCCCACATTTGGCTGGACATGTCTCCACCTGTCTGGCCTTTGTTCAGGCCCATGCTTTAAACTTTAATTTAATAACCCCCAAAAAACTAATTTTTAATTCTTTGGTCTCTCTGCACAAATTTATTTGTGTCACAAATTCTGGGAGTAAACAAAATAAAACACTCATCCTCTTTATGATCCACATATTCATCTTTCTAAACCCAGTGTTTAAGCTTTCAGTGTTCCCACTCTATTGACTGTTGGGAATACCACTATGGCACTATTAATTTATTATTATTATTATTATTATTATTATTATTATTATTATTATTATTACTGAATTCTACTTTACAATGTGCATTGTTGACATTTTGGGTTGTGTTTTGTTTCCCATTGGAGGACTGCTAAAGTAAACGTGCCATTGGAAAGAATACAGTATTTTTGTGTAACTCAAACATACTTTTATAATAATTTAAGCATGTGGATGTCTGTTTTCTCAAGTTCTTGGTAGCTCTTGGACTTTCTTCACAGATGGTCAAGAGTTACATACATCTTGGCATAGATTGATATTTCTCTATCTCTTCTGCAGTCTGCTCACTTTTTGTTTTAGTACTTCAGCTCTTCCTTGCTACTCTTCTCCATCTGTCTCCATGAGTCTGCTCTATGACCTACAGGGTTCCCAGCTTGTTACTTCAATTAACTTTTCAATGGACTCCCCTGGCTGCTTCCCTGCTTTCCTGATGGTGCTTCCCCGTTGCCTGCTGTTTTTATCACTCCACTAGGCTTTTGCCTGCCTGTTTATCAGTAGGCAGCTGGTGGTACTATTGTCTGGAGCACTGTGGATGTCCTGCTGATTTTATCACTAACTCCCCACTGATCTTTTGTTACATTTTTTATTTCATTTTCTATCCTACTCTGTCTTCACTATGGGCATTATGTTTGTATGACCCAATACAAAGAAACCTTTTATTTTTCTTTAAAAAAAATACTTAATCTAGAATGCATTTAGTTATACTGTCTATTAGAATTGACCAAGGGTAAAACATGTTTCCCCACTATGTCTACTTAGGAAAATATACCAGTATCTTACAGGATGATCATATAATTCTACACTCTCCAGTGGCTGTGATGTATGTGTATTAATTCTGATTTATTCCCCCCAGTGACTTGTTAAACAACTATACCTTTCAGACTTTGTTCTGATACCTGAAGTGTTTCCTTAAAGAAAATCTGTATCCCTTACTATTTACATTCCACAATCTTCATTGCACCTGGTGTAGCCTAGCATATCAATCTTGTTATGTTTTCATTACTCTGAGCTTCTATTCTCAAGAGTCATGTTCAGAATATAGATATGAGGTGATTTCTTCTCATTGTAATTTTGATAGTTTTATGTTAGATATTCTATAAGAATTGAGAAGCATTCCTCTAGGACTCAAGGCTCTCTAGGGGCCAATATTATATTTCTTACAAATCCCGTGTGTAGATTTCCTGATACAAACACAAAATACTCAAAGTCTAAAACATTTTGAAGAAAAAAAAATTTCCAAGGTACTTAAGAATTTAAGTTTTTTTTAAAAAATTAACTTTGCATTGTCTTCATCTGTGGCCTGGCAAGGCTGCAACACACACACACACATACACACACACACACACACACACACACACACACACACACACAAAGGAGGTAATCCAAGAGCCTGACACTGAGTTTATGCCAGACAGCCCCTAATACCCTTACTAGCTAGGGTCAAATAGAAGAGGAGCAGAACTTCACCTATCAGTGGACTAGGGGAGAGGCATAAAGGGAGAAGAGGGAAGGAGGGTGGGATTGGAAGGAGATGAGGGAGGGGGCCACATCTGAAATATGAATTGAATAAATGATAATAATAAAAAATGTTAAAAAATTAACTTTGAAAAATTATCATCTTGAAACTCAGAAAATGCAAATATATATATATATATATATCATACCATATACAACTCTATAACTTTTAGATGCACTGATCTATGTCACACAAAAGAATATAGTCAGTATAAAATAATGGAGCATAACAGGAGAGGTCTAAAGTTCAGATAATTTGTATATAGTGAAAATAATAATGTATTGGCAGTAATTTTTTTTTTTTTGTCTGTGTGTGTGTTCAAGTCTAAGCTTTACTATGTTGCAGCAATGAGATCTGAAGGCTACATTAATTAACTGGTTTGGAACAAATCAATGATTTTCAAAGAATTTATTTCTTACTTTTCAAAACCCTGCTTATTTGCCTTCAAACACAATTTTTAGATTTGGTGTTTGATCTCAGTGAGTTTATTTTACAAAGCTATTTCAAGCTAAATCTCACTGTGGAGAAAACATGGATGGTACCAGAATGACTTTTATTTGTCTTCTTTTTATAGTGTGTTTCTAAGAAGCTTACATTTCTCTAGGGTTTGGAGAATATATCTTGACAATGTCTAGGTTAGATTAGTTCTTGGTATGAACTATGATTTGTTCAGACTGCACTCCTGGCTGCTCTCCACACCATTGATTCAGATGTGTGCAGTTCCAGCCTTCCTAGTTACACCTTCCCCTTCTCCCCACCTAAACAGAGAGGGATGTGAATGCTAAGTTCCTCTCCAAGAGAATCCTTTGTCATGCTACCTCCTCAAGGACACTTGGTACTTCCAGGATCAATGCCATCATTTCTGAGGAAGTCCCTCCTAGTTGTCCTCATAGCCCTTTGCATTCTCACTGAACATTTCCTTTCAGTTTCACTGGTTTCTTCACAGATTCCTTTTTTTTTAATAATATTTTTCTTGTTTACAATAAAAAGTATTTATTAGGTTAAATCAAACATAAATTTTAATTACTAAATCAATGTTCAAAATTTAAGTTATATTATTTTCTCTTTAAAATTTTAATGTCTGTAAATCTATTATTATACAATTTATTCACTTTGTATTCCAGTTGTAGTCCCCTCCTTATGCCCTCCCTTTCCCACCATCCCTTTTTCTTCCTCCCCTATCCCTCTGTCCTAGTCCACTGATAGGGGAGGTCCTCCTCCCTTCTGTTCCCTTCTCCTCCCTAGCCTATCATGTCCAGTCAGGTCCACCTGGATCTGCTTCCTCTGTGAAATGTCTGGGTCTCCCCAGCATGGAGAAGCTACAAAGGAGCAGGCAGCAGAGTTCTTATCAGAAACTGTCTCTTCTCCCCTTACTAGGAGACCCACAAGGAGACTGAGCTGTCTATGGGCTATATCTGAGAAAGGGGTACAAAGTGTCTTTCTTATTCTGCCAAGGCAACCCCGTTGTATTCCCATCTGGGTTTTTGCCATTATTTATATAGTATTCCTTTCTCCCAAACACTAGACTCATACATCTAATTGTATGTGAAAGTCTTAAAGAAACATCAACACTGCCATACGTAAACCAAGTTCCTAGTTTACCTTGTAAAAACTGAAACAATGTGAAGTCTTTTTTTTAATTTTTATTTTTTATATTAATTACAGTTTATTTATGTTTTATCCCAGCCGTAGCCCCCTCCCTCATTCTCTCCCAATCCCACCCTCCCTTCCTCATCTCCTTCCTGCTCCTCTCTAAGTCCACTGATAGGGGAGGTCCTCCTCCCCTTCCATCTAACCCTAGTTTATCAGGTCTCATAAGGACTGGCTGCAATGTCCTCTTCTGTGGTCTAGCAAGGATGCTTTTCCCTCGGGGTTTGGGAGGAGGTCAAAAAGCCCTCATCTGAGTTCATGTCAAAGACAGTCCCTATTCATCTTACTAGGGAAACCCACTTGGATGCTAAGCTGCCATGGGCTACGTTTGACAATGTTAAGTCTTATTTAAGCCCTGAGTACTTTAATGCTGCTCATAACTTCTCCTTTTCTTTAGCATCTCTTAACAAGATATTAATTAGACAACTGTTTTCTCTCATGTCCAACTACACTTGAGTCCTGCTGACTCTATAGTCTACAAAAATCTTACCTGATTATCTGACTTACTACAAAATTTATTTGCATAATTTCAATACTCTCCATTCATTTTCTAGGTTACTTTTTGTGTTTCTATAGCCTGTGGTTAGTCCACGAGATAGAGTGAATCTATTAACATTTAATATATATCATATATCATGCAATCCTTCCATGGTTTCTTACTCCATTCATAGTAAAACTCATTTAATAGACTACTTTTAGGCTGATCGTTTATCATCCAAACTGTAACTCTCCTGGTAGTGGAAGGAGGGATGCTTCATAAACATATCCCGGAATTATCTGTAACACAGAGTTTAGACAAACTAGATTTGGGCTCCTTACAGTGAGCAAACACCAGCTTCTCCAGTGTGCCTAACTCATCACCTTTGTCACACTGTCTTTCATGTATGTCTCTCTTAAACATGCTGCATTACTTACATTTTTTTTTTGTATTTTAACTCTCAATCCAGTAGTTTCATGTTGTGTCACATCTGTTTGTTGGCAATTAACTTCCCTCACTAGCTGCACAGCAACTCTCTGATTAAAGTTATGTTTCTGCTTAAATATCATCTTATCAGGAAAGCCTTCCCACACACCTTCCTAAAATAGCATTTTCCCTTCACACTTGCCATGGCCTTAATCCTTCATTCTTTGTTATATCTTTTATACCATTAGTTGTATACACAACATATGTTAATGGAATTACTTATTCCCTGAAACATGAATAGGAAAAGTGAGACATTCAGAGAGGCGCATCCAGGAGCCCTTTCTGGTTTTGCTCCTTGCTTTTATGAGAACCAGCTCCTAAAGAGAAAAAGTGCTCAAGGAAAACTGTCAAATTAATGAATAAAGAATGCCTGCTGCATTCTGCATCAGTTCACATTTTCTGGTTTGCCTGCCATTGATTAGTCTATAAAACGCCAGTTCACACTGCAGTTTCACATCATTGCCACTCATGCAAAGAAAACCAATAGCGTTCTATATCTGAGAGTTTCCTGTTTCCTTGTATTGATTGCTACCTTTTATATGCAAAAGATACATTCTTATACGCATAATGCATATTTTTTCTGGAATGCATTAAGCAATTTTTAGAGGATCATGCATATATTTTGCAACAACTTAAATTTTAATAGTGTATTACAAAATACAGTCTAGGAGGTTTTCCACCCTGTTTTCTGTGATATGTCAAGAACTTCTGTGTCCAAAATGTTCATTGATTAATTGATTGAAGAAACTCTTGTTGCGTACTCACTTTTTAGTTAGGAAAATCAATTTTAACCGTAGAAGATTATTTGATAAAAGTAGAATTACAGGATGAGAACTGAATATTTTCCATAGACTGAAGGGAAGTCAACGACTAATTTCAAACTTAGATGATGCCCATTTCATTTCATTTCATTTCCTGACTCATGGCCTCCAAGTAATACTTCCATCAGATTATTAAGGAGATGTATTTTCATGATCTTCTCATTTTCCAGAAGGTACTTTCTCTTGGGTACAGCCAGGGAATCATATTTGTGATTTTTCATTATTATTCCTGGCTGTGTGAACTGTAGTTCTTCTACTCTCAAGTAATCCACTGCTTTTTCTCTCTCTACCTTAGGTAATGAATTTTATATTCACAACCTCTTGTCTAATTTTGTCCAATCTAAGTCCAATTTTATCCAATTATGATTATCCATTTGGGAATCAATTTGTTGGCTTAAATCTATTAATATTTATCATTATCAAAAGAATATTCTTACTGAATATATGTCTTAATCTCATGTTTCATTAACATTAATAACTAAGCTATTAAGAAAGTTTCAGGACTTTAAATTAGATATGAAACACTGAATTTTTTTTTTTTTTTTTTTTTAGATACTGAAATTTCTAGTTGGCAGAGCGTTGTTTTTTTTTGGAAGTAATATAAACCACGCTATTCCTTAAATAATTGGGTTTCTGTTGGATTTAAGATTTATTTTTTTTCTGAGACACAAATAACTTACCAGACAAAATACACTGAGATATGGTGTTTCGATTTAAACCATATAGGTAAATCAAACAAATCAGTTAAGAGTGCTAAGTAGGTTCAGAATAGTTATTAATAGAAAAATACGTAATATAACAACAATAAATTTACATATTTGTAATTGTTAGGAATAACATTTGCATATAAATAATCGATCTAAGTTTCATCAAATTACTGTAAAACATGTGAGTTGATAATACCAAACAATAATATTATGACGTATTTCAATATCCTTTCTGTGGCTGCTAAAATTCCTAAATATTTTACAATGAAGGTATATTTATTTTATATTTAATTTTCTGTTTTACATAAGATTCTGTTTCTGTCCTTCATTGTAGAATACTTAATTGTCATTTTCCATATATTATATCTCAAGGATATATTAGAGTTCTTGTGAATCACAGGCAGGAAATATTTATGTTATAAATGTTAAGTACAGAAAATCCTTGATCTGAAAGTTGACTCCTTGGTTTTTATTATTGAAAAAATGGATACTTATTTGCTTTGGATTGTCAGTGGTTGTATAGGCAGGAATAAGAGCTGCATATAACTAATGATTTATTTTGATCAGGTTCGCTGGGAGCAATCTCACTCATAGATATTAAAGGCAATGACAGTTACCCCATGGTAAACTACATCTCAAACACTAAGCAAAGACGGAATAAAGAAAAGAGTCTGGAGAGACGTGCTGTATGTAGCCATTCATGTGGAGTTTATGTGCATGGCAGAGAGGACAGGAAATAATTTATGCCATTGAGGTATATCTTTAGCAATCTCTACCGGCTATTGAAATGCTGAATTATACAGCATACACTTACATGACACTGAGAACCCGAATTCATACTATTTTTGAAAGCTTTGTGATACAAGCTGGTAAACAAATGTCTGTCCTTATTACCACAATGTCTAATATTTCCTTTTAGAAGTGGTGGATTCTCAAGGGGCAGGTAGTTTGAATAATATGAACCCCAAGAAGTGCACTCTAAGCCATAAAGCTCTTATCTGTCAATATCATATGCTGTAAATGTGTTAAAAAGGAGCATAATGGTGCGCTATTGTTACTGCTGAGGCATCAGTCTTCTTTATGTTTGCATTAGGGACTTGTTAAGGTTCAGAATGTTTGGCCCACTAAATGCCTACATGAGACAAGACTGTCAACTCAGCTGTAAACAGAGGACACTTTTCCTAGAAAAAAAAAAAAAAACAAACAAACTCTAAAATTGTCTTTATGACTGCAAACAGCAGCAATGCTTCTCAATTCTGATATGTAGTTGATAATTTTTTTAAGGATTTGTAAGCAAATACAAATTTAAAAGTGATATCAAAATCTCATAAGATTGACATTACTCTATCATTGTTTTACTTCCGTTAGAATTAACACTGAATCAATACTGGGTGATGTCATGAAAGCCTCAGTCTCATCATCTCTCTTCCCTCTGGACCTGCAGAATGCAAACTGTTCCTTGAATATTGCAGTGAGACTGGCTATTTGAAGATATTTTGAGACAATTAAGACAAAATATCCATTTCAATGGTAAAGAACATCCATATTTGTCGCCTTTATAACTTCTTATAATGTGTAGAATTTTAAAATTCAAGGACTGAGGTAATATTTTTCCATGGTCTAAAAATGTATGAAGAACCCGAGTTCATATGCTGATTTTTTTTTTTTTTTTTACTTCTCTTGAAAATAGTTTTTTCCCCTCACATAATATATTCTGATTAAGGTTTCTCCTCCTTCTAGCCCTCCCAGTTTCTCTGCTCTCTCCTCCCATCTGCATCTACTCCCTTTCTGTCTTTCAGAAAACAAACAGGCTGCTATAAGACAATAAATAAATAAAATGTAGTAAGGTAAAACAAAAAAAATAACAACATCAGAATTGGATGAAATGGACATAAAAGAGGCCAAGAAAAGATACAACAAACAGAGACGCATTTGTCCACACACTCAGGAGTCCCAGAAAAAGACATTAAACTGGAAGCCATAAATGCAAATGGCATGTAGGATAAAAAAAAAAAAAAGAAAAATGTATATATACATATAAGTAGAATAAAAAATAATGGGATGAAATTAAAAAACAAAGGAGCCCATGCAGAATGAGACCAAAAACCTTCAAAGTTCTCCTGATTTTATATTCAGTTGGCCATCTACTGCTGGGCATGCAGCCAACCCTTAAGAGAAGTTTGTTTACAGAGACTCCTTAAAGGAAACCTATACATATGGTTATCAAATGGAGATTGCTTCTATCTTAGAGATGGGGCCTTGTGTCTGCCTCTCCTTCCAGCCCTAGAACTCCAACTGCTGCAGACCAGTGAGGGCTGTGCCTGCTGCCTCCTTGTCTGTGGGCTCATGTGTGTTGATCATGCTGATTTAGAGG
>NW_026596147.1:10891137-10924679 GCF_907164565.1 Psammomys obesus | reverse complement strand
TATATATATATATATATATCTTTTAGGGCTAAGTTTTCCAAGGTTTCTCATTCTCTGAATAATGGATAGCTGTGAGTCTCTGTATCTGTTTTTTGTTTTTGTTTTTTTTTCCCATATGCTGCAAGAAGAAGTTTCTTTGATGATGGCCGAGTAAGGCACTGAGCAGAGTTTTTTAGGAGTGGTTTCATTGCTACCTTTCTTTCCTTTATGTTTGTTGTTTGTTTGTTTTAGAATAGTAGCATTTGGTATTATCCTAAATTCCCCGGCCATATAATCTCTCTAAATCTCTGATGTGATACCCTTGGGAGACTGAGTAGTGAGCATGGTATCTTCAGGATTGGGATGACAACAGTTATAATGTAGATTATTGAGGGCTGCCTTGTTCTTTCTATAATTTTAAAACACAGGATTCTCTGCCACTTCCCTGCCATTGATGAATGGTCCCTCTCTAGAGCAAATGTTTCTGTCCCTTTATTCCTGACTTCCTATCCTGTGAGGCTATCAGAAATAAGTTTTGTTGTCTATTATTTACCCAGATTAATTTTGTTCAGTAAAATCTCTTAAATCATGTTTGCCTTGGTATTAACAGCTTTGGCACAGCATAACTAAATAGAATCAATGACTAGACATGGTTATAAATGATTCTTACTGTTCCTTCAAATGAAGCCAAGAAAAATAATATAAAACAAACAGAAACAACAACAAAAGTTAACTAATATGTTCCAGTAATCAAAGCCAAATAAATGGTATTTTGATTTTAAGAATAAGGAAAATATTTAACTCATATAAATTAGTATTACTTACACAGAAACATTACTCCATTTGTGAACTTGTAAATTCTTAATTTTCCACATTAGCTGTGAAAATCAGGCTGTTCTGGAACAGATTAAAGCGAAACTTAAAAGTTTTAAAGAAAGTATATCAAAAGCAGTATCTGCAGTACTATGTCTCAATGAGGAAAAGAAATATCTTAGGAAACAGATTCAAATACACCTGTCATATCATTTAATAATTTCTTATGTTTACTTTGGAAATGTTTGTCTTTGGGAGTAATTTAAATCCCATACACAAATCATGATCTCAAACCTTGCAAGCTTCTTTTCAGACTGGTATACCTTAAAAATGAAATTCTCTGATATGTCTTACAATACAAAAGATGTTTGTATTGTAAAAATAGTTGTACGGTAAGATTAGTGTACATGCTGAACCAAAAATCACACTTTTTTACATTTTCCTCAAATACTCCTGGGCTTGGTCACCTTGTTCTGAAAGAATGACAGTAGTATCTCTCTCTGCCTCCATCCCTCTCTCCCTTTCTTTCTCTCTCTTTCTATTTCTATCTTTGTTCTTTCTTTCTCTCTGTCTCTGTATCTGTCTCTCTGTCTCTCTCTCCCTTGTAAATAGTTGCAGACTTTCAGTCATAGTTATTAATGTCTTAACACTTTTCATGATAAACACTAAAAATAGGTTTTTACCATAAAAAAGTCTAGCTCCTCTACAGTGCCGTGTGTCAAGTCCACAAGGAAATATGATGAAAACAGACCCATCTCCAGGCCATGCATCCATAAACCCACTTTGTCTCAGTACAAGCTCGATTTCCTATGGACTTCCCACACTACAGAGCCTGAATTCTGAAGAGAAACAGTAGAGGAGTAATAATCCTAGACAAAAAATACTTTTTATCTGACCCCAAGCACAAAGGTGGATAGAGGAACTAAAGTGCACACTGACATCCTTCTCATGCTTGAGGTCATGAGCTTCTGTTAATTACAGAAGGGGCCAGGCTTGATATTAAGTTCAGGCTTAATCTTCACACCGGGTTTGTTTTAATAATTTAAACTGACAAGAAAATGTAAAAACTGCATTAAGAAACTTCAAGCTATTACTCCTTCACTCCTTAGTCAAAATTGAAATTTCACACAAAATTTGAAGCTCTTCTAGAATAAAAATTACTTGCACATTAATGGAACAGAGGATTGCCTATTATAAATGAAAGGATCTTCAACCTCACCTGTCCTGTACTTAATTTTGTAGATGAGGAAATAGAGACAGGTTGAACAAATTACCTGAGTTTACAAGATTAAGTCAGAGCTATTTCTAGGTGTCAGGAGATCTTCTTTAAAGTTCAGAGCTCATTGTCCTGAAGAGGCCCCTGCAATGGGACTTTATAAGAGCTAATGCTATGAATCTGAGAAGAGGAAAGTAAAAATAATTAAAAAGTAATTTGGCTGTGTTCTTGAGCATCTTTTGGATATATGCCTGGGATTGGTATAGCTGGATCTTGAGGAAGCACTATTCTAATCGTCTGAGAAAGAACCAGTTTGATTTCCGAAGTGATTGTACAAGTTTACATTCCCACCAGTAATGGCGGAGGGTTCTCCTTTCTCCACATCCTCTCTAGCATGTATTGTCACTTGAGTTTTTGATCTTATCCATTCTGATGGGTATAAGTTGAAATCACAGGGTCATTTTGATCTGTTTCTCCCTCATGACTAAGAACGTAGAAGATTTAAGTGTTTCTCTGCCATTCGATATTCCTCTACAAAGAATTCTCTATTCAGTTCTGTATCCCATTTTTAAATTGAATTACTTGATTTGTTTCTGTTTTACTTCTTGAGTTCTTTATATATTGTGGATATTAGCCCTCTGTCAGATATAAGGTTGGTGAAGATCCTTTCCCAGTCTGTAGGTTGTCGTTTTGTTCTGATGATGGTGTCCTTCGCTTTACAGAAGCTTTTCAGTTTCATGAGGCCCCATTTATTGATTGTTGATCTTAGGGACTGTGCTGTTGATGTTTTGTTCAGGAAGTTGTCTCCTGTGCCAATGAGTTCTAGCCTCTTTCCCACTTTTTCTTTTAACCAATTTAGTGTGTCTGGTTTTATGTTAAGGTCTTTGATTCACTTGCATTTTAGTTTTGTTTGATAAATATGGATCTATTTGCATTTTTCTACATGTAGAGACCCAGTTAGACCAGCATCATTTGTTGAAGATGCTGTTTTTTTTCCGTTGTATAGTTTTGCCTTCTTTGTTCAACCATGTTCACAACAGCTTTATTTGTAATAGCCAGAACCCTGAAACAACCCAAATATCCCTCAATGAAGGAATGGATATAGAAATTGTGGTAAATTTACACAATGGAATACTACTTAGCAATTAAAAACGAGGAGATCATGAAATTTGCAGGCAAGTGATGGGAACTAGAAAAGATCATCCTGAGTGAGGTATCCCAGAAGCAGAAAGACATACTTGGTATATACTCGCTTATAAGTGGATATTAGACATATAATAATGGCTAAACATACTAAAATCTGTACACCTAAAGAAGCTAAGCAAGAAGGAGGACCCTGGGTGAGATGATCAATCCTCACTCAGAAAGGCAAACAGGATGGACATTGGAATGGCAAGAAAACAGGAAACAGGACAGGAGTCTACCACAGAGGACCTCTGAAAGACTCTACCCAGTAGTTTATCAAAGCAAATAGTGAGACTCATAAACTTTGGGCAGAGTGCAGAGAATCTTAGGAAAGAAGGGGGGGAGAGAAATACTTGAAGGGGACAGGAGCTCTGCAAGGAGAGCAACAGAACCAAAATATCTGTGCACAGGAGCCTCTTCTGAGATGGATACTCCAACCAAGGACCATTCATGGATATAACATAGAACCCCTGCTCAGATGTAGCCCATGGCAGCTCAGTCTCCAAGTTGGTACCCTAGTAAGAGGAACAGAGACTGTCTCTGACATCAACTCAGTGGCTAGCTCTTTGACCACTTCCCCGTGATGGGAGAGCAGCCTTACCAGACCAGAGAGGAGGACAATGCAGCCAGTCCTGATGAGCCTTAATAAGCTAGGGTCAGATGGAAAGGGAGGAGGACCTCCCTATCTATGGACTTGGAGAGGGGCATAAGAGGAGATGAGGGAGGGAGGGTAGAATTAGGAGGGAATGAGGGAGTGAGGGAAGAAGGCTGAGATTGGAAGGGGATGAGGAAGGGAGCTACAGGTGGGATACAAATTGAATAAACTATAATTAATATAAAAATAAAATTTTAATTAAAAAATGAGTAAATTTAGCTTCAAGCTATGACCTAAGACAATGTCTGTTGTTTATAGGCATGTCAGTCTAAGCTCACATATGTTTGATAAGAATGAAGGTATACTTTAAAGAATTGTATTTTATTATAAACATCTCTATGTTACCTAAGGATTAAAGATTTTTAATTCTCAACAGATAGAACTTACTATGAAAGGTTGAATATACTATATGTATGTGAATACAATTTATAGTAACATAACTTTGAAGTAGTAAACTGAGAAGAATATCCAAGGATTAATTGATGGTTCTTTTTGTCTTTAAAAAAGAAAGGATATTGTGATATTTAAACAAGTTATGGCTGATAAATTTTTAAATATAAGTAGTTTAGTAATCAGAGTGATACAAAGGCTAGGGTAAATTCAATAAATTAATGGTTATAATCTCTCTATAACATTAATCAGTGTAATATCATTGTGAAAACCCAGGGTTAAGGGATATATAATTTGATCAAGTCTGCAAACATGTGTGACACTGAGAGCTTTTCAAAGTGTGATGGCATTAATTGGTGTATTGGAGGGGGGCACTTTGACTTTTATTGTCAAAAACATGTTTAAAGTAAAATGTTGAACACAGTCAACATTATGAAAGTCTTAGCACTTTAAATAATAAATACTGCAAATGTTTTGTTATTTCAAGAAGAAGATCTACCTGTCTTATATTGGGGAGTGTGTTTATGTAGTAATAGAGTATAAAATTTCCAGTGTCAATTTTTACTTTTAGATAAATTACCACATCTTTCTAAAGCCTACTATCACTTATTTGGCTTGCTAGTATTCCTCATTAAGATAAGACATCCTTTCTCTAAAACCCTTCAAAAACTATGGGAGATCATGAGAAGATCAGTAAAAATCCTCATAATAAAAAGTTTGTATAAACATAAGAAAGAACCATATTTTTTAAATACAAAGGGAAACCTGAGAAATAATGTCAGTATTTACAGAAGTAGAATTTTATGACAACAAGACTTGGGAGTTGTTTTTCAGGTAGATGAGGAGACAGTTCACATCTTTACAGCTCCCTCTAGGCCATAGTTTTTGCCTCTCCTGTGACTTGTCCCTTTTAAGTTATTGCAGAATATTTATTACTATGAATACAAGCAGTATTTTTTGACTTCAAGCCATAATGCAAACCCAAATTTGGCACGCTGTATTCAGACATCACTTTAAACTTTGAAAATTACGACTTTAATTAAAGATTCAGCATACAGCCAGCAAGATAATAAATCTGGAATTGATTATTCGGTGTGGGTTACATTCCTGTGACCTCAGCGGTCACATCATCTATTTCAGGGCTATTGCACGGTTTCAAAAGTTTCTCCCTCCTAACCCTTCACCTTGGATAATTTTTTTCTCTTCCCTTCTTGGGTCTGATTTTTTAAAAAGGGCTCAGTATGTTTAAAAAAAAAAAACCTCAAAGCCATGTACATATATAAGCTATTATAATAATTACTCTATGAAACTCTGGAAAAAATGTATGCAATTATTTGTATAAAGTGGAAAAAGTTGAATCAAGGTTGAACAAAGTTACACCTTTACTTATTATGCTAAACTGAAATGTTTTGTTGACAATTTCTGTTAGCAAAAAATAAAATTAAAAAAAACAAGTGAAGTATCACTTTTTATTTTTAATTTATTTATTTTTTATTAATTACATTTTATTCACTTTGTATCACAGCTGTGGCTCCCTCCCTAGTCCCACCCTCCCTCTCCCATCTTCTCCCATGCCACTCCCCAAGTCCCCGGATAGAAGAGGGTGGTATGACTTTACTTTATATTTTAAACTCATCCCAGTTTGCAATAAAGATTCTGAATTTACACTTTTCATATTGCCTTCCTTTTTTATCTGCATCAATTAATGATTGAGTCTTCTACAAACAACTATTCAAATAACATCTTTTCTCTTTCTGCCCAGTTTTCTAGCTCCTCCCTCTATTACCTCTCTACTAAACTTTGTGAGTAAATACATTTAGGTCCATTTAAGGGAAGCATGTGAAAATTATGTACAAGAAACAAATATTTATTTTTCTGAGATGACATTTTTAATATTTGAGGAAATCAATTAAAATAGAGAAGCAATAAAGCCCAAGAACTCAAAAGTTAGTCCTAGCAAGTTTATCTTGGAGGCTGAAGCTGTCATTTCTGAAAGTAGTGCAACTTTGTGCATCTGAGATCCCCAAACAGTGGGGGCTCTTCCCTTTACAATCCACGCTTCAGTACCCTGGTGAGACAGGATGACTGGACGACATAGATGGTCATGTTTATTTTCCTTGAAAAGTTAAGCCCCCAACTGTCAATCTTAACTCTCAAGAATTTACACTTCTCTAATTTTAAAATCTATTAGCAAGATATTTTAACTGGCACCTGAATCAAATATGTGTGTAAAAATAACGTACATAAAACTTACGTTCATAAATGTATGTGGTAATATATAAGATGTATTTCCCATGGTATTGCTTAAACTGATGATAACAGGAAGCATGCAAAAAGGTCACCAAGTTCCAAAAAATAATTCTATTTGCCATTATTTGATATTCATATCTGAAGGAAAATATTAAGTTCCTCTAAACTTGTGAGACCACAAAGAATATTGTTAAGATATTAAGATACTTAACAATATTGTAGAATATTGTTAAGAATGTGTTAGTCTCAAATATGCCAAGCTGGTGTAATGGTTACACCATTACGTTAGGTAAAATGCAACTTCAGAAAACCATTTGGCCTGACTTTTCTTACAAACAGCAAGCCTTGAAGATTATTTTTGGAGAGAAATATCTTAGTATATCAAGGCTGGGAAAAAAACATAGCTCATCAGACATTGTAAACTGAGGCCAGAATTAAAAGTCTGGGGACTTTAATTCTCCACTAGAAGATTCTAACATCTCATGATCTTTTATCATTTAAGAATAGGGTTTATCAACCTAATGAAGATGTCCATTACTGTCTAAGTCATTCACAAATATATCACATTTTTTTTTGTATGAAACATATATAAAAGACCATGCTATGGTAATTTTTTTAAATTCAAATGTCCTGTGAAGGTCTCCATATCCCCATGAAATTACTGTAACTATTCTTTCCCTCTTGCTAACTAGCTTTTAAATTAATTCAGTCTCTAACTTCTGCCAAACAGCTCATATATGATCCAGGAGAAGATAGGGGCTCTCTGCATCACTTGGTAGAAAATACTCAGACAGGCATAGAAGTAAATACTAACACTAAAGAAACCTACAGCACATTAATTGAAGGCTATTTCCCAGCTAAAATTGTTTTCCCCAGTTGAAATATTGCAGCTTAATCCACCAATTTGTTTCTCTGACTAATGCAAAGTGTAAACTCATGATACATTTTCTTCTCCCTCCAGTCACTCTGTCCACAGCAGCTCATGATTTCTATCATTTGCTGCATTATGGGGAAGATAATGCTTATAAGTTGATTATAATTCAATTTTAACTATAAGATGCAGTGTTGAAATTTGCCTATGGCAAATTCAGAATGTATTTGAAAGGTTCAACCTTATTTGAAAAAGCAGTTTGTTGATCTTCTCATCCCCTCCAGGATGTTAGGTTGATAGCACCCAGGCCTCTAGGCTGTCATCCTGACAGTCAGGACAGTCACTTATTTTTTTTTTTCCCTCTTTGACTGTGCAGAGCTTGAAATATCATTAGGGAAAGTAACCGTATCATAGCTCTTATAATGTTTCTGGAAATATTTAACTTGTACTTGTAATTTTATGATATGGGTTTCCTCTAAGATAGGATTTTTTAAAAGTAAACTCCAAAGACAAACCAAGTGACCGCTACCACAGGTCCTTTAATGTGTGCTGTCCTCTGTTACATTGAACCTGCACATGAAATCACAAACTATAGCTGTATTTTGCACAGGAAATTAAGAGTCATTTAAATTGGATTTTGCATATGGGAGAAATGACATGATTTAAGTAGCACTGCACATTATATTATATTTTATTATCCTGCTGTGTGTCTTAATGGGTCAGGGGCAAGCAGGATATGAGACTAGTTAACAAATAACATTTATTATTTGATGTTCACTTCTTTGACATACTGTGAAAGTTCATCCTAATGAAGAAGCAGGAAATATATTTTCCATAAGCACACAAAAGTAGTAACATTCCTTTACGAATGTCTTTGATTTCCAGTAAGAAATTGTCCCTTTAGTTTGAAAGGGAAGCATTGTAAGCCTGCCACATGGTGACTCACTTGAAGAGAACTTCACTAATATATCGTCCCTCCTTAAAGCCACCTTTATTTGTTTTGAAAGTAAAATATATTGAATAAAAGCCCCAAATAGCAAAATGATAAATGTCTTCACATGACCACTGAACTGACCAAATCTTTAATAATAGCATAACTTTGAAATTTACCTCACCCAAGGAAAGACAAATCACAATTCATAACTCCAGTGTTCCATGAAATCACTGGAGTAGAACCAGTCCTCCCATTAAGCCTGAGACTTTCTGCTTAATGTCCTGTTTTTTCTTTTGCCTACTTCCTGGATTTCTAAACCATTCTGATGACTGTCATTCAGGGTTTAACACTTCTCTATGTCATCTCTACCAGTAAAGATTGATATACAGTTGAATTAAGGATAAAAGGAGACTTAAGTGCCTGGGGTTTATTGTTTTCATGAAGGAGGTTAGCATTAGTTAAGTTTCTTGGGACAGTAGGTTAGCGGGTGCTATTTCTCTCCATTAGTGATCATTTACTGCTACCTTTATGCTCTTATGTTTATTGCTTTACAAGTACAAAGCAGGTGCTGCATCTCCTGACTTTTGCACTCTACTTAATTGGAGAAAGTGATATCGGAGGAAGTTGCAATTAGCAGAGGACAAGCTGAAGGAAAATAATCTTCTAAAAATGATTCACTGCATTTCTACCTACATACCTTGAACAAAGTTGTTCATATGGATTAAATTATACAAACGGCTGAAACAACTCCCTTCCTTCCTTCTTTCCTTCTTTCTGTCCTTCTTTCCTTCCTTCCATAATTTATTTATGTTGTTTCTCACAGCAGAAACAACAATGATGACACTCGATGACAGTCATTGGATACCATGGCACCTCCCTTCTAATATGGAAATAGTTAATTCCATAAAACGCTGCTTTTACTTCTCTAATCATCATACAGTTTTTTTGTGGTTTCTTTCCTTGTGATTCTAAGATGTCAGAGATTATAAGATCAAAGGAATGATCCTGATCTTTTTCATAAATTATCCTTGAGTGTTCCATGTCATGGTTCACATCAAATTGTTTATCAGAGTTCTAGTTTGAAAAACTTCATATTTTACTTTTTACTTTGTAGTTGGCTGGTTTTCAAAGTCTCCATTTTCTTTTAAGAATTTTTGTTTCCTGCTATGGACATTATGATCCAAGTTTTGTATGCCACTCTAGATCTAAATGCAGGACCCAGCAAACATTGATATACTTTACTGTCCCTTTTACCACCGTTTCCTGGAACCTCTACCAAATACTTGTTACCTATTAAAAACTTGCACACCTTCTCTTTTAACCTTAATATTTTCATGTGTCTCAACTTCCAGTTCCTTACAATGAGATTCCCAGCATTCCAATCAAACATCTCTTCCTCCTCCTCTCTTGTCTTGAAGCCCCCTAAAGGTAATCATGCTCATTATTTTTGTATTTCTTCAATGGCCACTTAACACATTTTAATCCATGCTCATGTAAAACTGAAGAACACAGCAAACTGGAAAGGCTGATACTGGGATAGGATGGAAAACACTGACCCATTTATTATGCTTCTAGGACACCCTCCTGTATCATTCATTTCGGTCGTTGGAAGTATGGCTAGGCCTTTATAATTTTTTTTTGCTCTGCTGTATGTATGCTACACAGGTCCTACAATGACTTCTTCTATTATGATTTTTCCATTAAGATTAAGTTTTATGGTTTAAAAAGGTTGACTATATTGTTTGTCTTTTTAAAAATATATATAATCCTTCACTTTTTTCCTTCAACTTCTGTTGTACTCATCTCTATATAGTCTTATAGAGTCTTAAGACTCTATATAGTCTTATAGACATTTTCATGAATTATCTTCCCTAGTATATGTTCATTCCAGTCTCTTCTTGCTTTTTTTTTTTCTTGGCACTTAAAGTTTTCTAAAAATCAATCCATATCATTCCCCAGGCTCATCTTCTTCATGCCTATTTTAATTTGTTTATCTAGCTTTTTTATTTTTAATTTTTATTTTTTTAATTAAATTTTTATTTTTTTATTTTAATTAGAGTTTATTCACTTTGTATCCCAGCTGTAGTCCCCTCTCTCCTCTCCTCCTAATCCCATCCTCCCTCATCTCCTCCTATGCCCCTCTCCAAGTTCACAGATAGGGGAGGTCTTCCTCCCCTTCCATAAGACCCTAGCTTTTCAGGTCTCATCAGAACTGGCTGCATTGTCCTCCTCTGTGTGTTATCTAGCTTTTTAAACCACATCATTCATTACATTCCCTTACCTATGTTTCCTTCATCTTGGACCCACTCTTAGTTAAAATTACAAATATTTCAGCACCTATTCTCTGTAATCTCTTCTTTAATTTAAAGAACAGATGAGTTATTATTTATTAATAAAGCAAATTTATTTTATATGCCTATGCTCTTATAACAGTCTATACCACTCATACTATATAAATTAAATATTTTTGGTTATGCTGAACAAGTATTTAACCTTAAAATTCCTCACTCTGAAATGTATATTCTATGTACTAAAAGTAATTGGTAACTATAGGATAAGATATCAGGCCATCAGAAATAAACCATTAATAGCAAGAAGAAAGTAAGTCTCAAGTAATTTTAATCACAAATTGAACTTTGTATTTAAGAGACCATGCCAGATATTTTATAAAATATAAAATATTTTATAAATATTTTATATTTATACAAAATATAAATATATTTTATATTTTATACACTAAAACTGTAAAGTTTTAGAAGTTCCTGAAAAAAAATCTTCTGCCTGACTTGTTGAGTCTGAAGATAATATTATACCACAAAAAAACAAAAAAAAAACAAAAAAAAAAAAAACAGGACAAAGTAGAGACTAGCAGTAAAACTGGCATTAACAGAATGTTATACTCTGCGATAAGTGATTCATTTCCAACTATATCATTTGATGTTTCCCATGTCCATGGATTTCAAAGTACATTTCCTGCACAAGCAGAGGCAGTTGCACCAGCATCTAAAGGTTAGAATTGGCCCTGACTAGCTGGTTTAGATCCTGTAAGATGGCTTCAGCAATCCTCCAAAAGATCAGGCATGCATTGTTGTTTTCAAAGTATGTAGTTTAATCACCACTATGGGATTCTTCTACTTTATAAATTTATGTGAACTATATAAAATATGATATATTATCAGGAGACATTTAAGAATAAATACCACTTTATGGCAAGTAAAGTTTAAAGCAAACAAGGTGTCTTTGTAACAGCTGAATTTCATAATGATAAAGAACTTGCTTAATGTTATTTTCCAGCTAATTAAGAGAAAATATACACTAAGCTGTACCCTTGTCAAGTTTGTTTAGGACATGCCCCCATCATCACACAGCTTCAATAGACAGTGAACTTTAGGGAGCGCAGTACTGACTCTGAACCACTGATCACATGGCCTAGTCAGTTTTGATGCACTGGATTTTTGTGAAATTTAGAAATTCAAGAAAAATCAAATGACTAGTGGTATAACCAGTGGTTGCAAGATCGCCTAGAATATGTAAAGCCCAGTGTTCCGTCCCAAACTTGGAAAACAAAGATAAAACATCTTTTGGTGGTGCCTATCCTAATCCCAACATTCAAGAGGATGAAGCTGAATGGTATTGGGTCCATGGACAACCTGCGATATATAGAAAACCCCATGAAAGAGGGAGATAGAGAGACCATATATAGAGAGAGACCATATATATATATAATATATACACATAATACATATTTATATATTATTTATATATTAAATATATGCATATTTATATATATTATATCATGTATTTATATTATATATGTAATTATATAATATATAATTTCAATTTTGAGCATAGAGTGGGTTCCTTGAGTCTTTTTTGAATTCATACCAAACACAGGTAACAATTTTCTTTAAAGGTACACACATAGTTCTTTTCAGTGAAAAAAAAAAAAAAAAAACAACTGTATATGGTCTCTGTTTTAACATCAAATGTCCTAAAGGAGATAGTATGATTCATACTTTTTTATACCCTGATGGATCTAATATGCATAGTAGTTAAGAGTGAGAAATAAAAATCTAATTCATAAGCTCTGAGGTTTTATCTTTACAAAAGGTAATTTAGTGGCAGGCTCCATATTACAATTCAAGTTTTTAAAATGAGTCAGTATGAATATGTGCATCTGAAAGCTTTCTTCTACTCAGCCCTGTGGCTTTCCTTATAACATGAGGATTCTGTCTTAGTCGGTATTTGATTGCTGTGAAGAGATACCATGGCCATGGCAACTCTTCTAAGAGAAAACATTTAATTGGTCTGGCTTATAAATCACAGATTTAGTCCATCATTGCCACTTCCTTCAACAAAGCCACACTTACTTCAGCAAGGTCACAACTGCTAATAGTGCTACTCTCTGTTGACCAAGCCTTCAAATCTATGACCCTAAGGGGACTCATTCTCATTCAAACTCATTCCACTCCCTGGCTCCCATAGGTTTTAGCCACATTATACTTCCAAACTGCACTCAGTTCAACTTCAAAAGTTCCTGTACTCCATCAGAGTCTCAACACAGTTTTACAAGTTTAAACTTCAGAGTCTTCTTTGGATACACATGTCAATCCGATAACTGTAATCACCTGTAAAATAATATCAAAGTAAGACAATGCAGCCAGTCCTGATGAGACCTGATAGGCTAGAGTCAGATGGAAGGGGAGGAGGACCTACCCTATCAGTGTACTGGAGAAGAGGCAGAGAAGGAGGAGAGAGGGATGGAGGGGAGGAGTGGGAGGTGATGAGGGAGAGGCTACAGATGGGATTCAAGGTGAATAAATTGTAATAAATTAAAAAAATAAAATAAAAACAATATCAGAAGGCACATCACATACTTGCAACATACAATGGCACCGAATATATACTACCATTCTGAAAGGAAGGAAAGGGAGCATAGTGAGAAAACACTGGACCAAAGCAAGATCAAAAGCCAGCTGGGCAAACTCCAAATTCTTCATCTCCATGTCTGATGTCAAAGAGCTCTTCAGATCTCAAACTCCTTTCATCTTTGTTGACTGCAACACTCCTTTCTCTTGGGCTGGTTCCATACTTTCTTAAAAGCTCTCTCTTTGGCAAATATCCCAGAACTTTGGCATCTCCAACATCTTGATGGTCTCCACGACAATCAAAGCTTTACCTTTACATCTTCACAAAAGCTTCTCTCCATCCTGGGACACCCTTAACACATGCCTGTTCTCTGCAACTTCCTTAGCCACAGAGGGAGAATACACAACCTCTTTCTTACATTCTTAGCCCTAAAGCCAGAATCATGTAGTAAAAGTTGCCAAGTTTTTTCTGCTTGCTGTGATAGGAACATGCCCCGCTCATTTGAATACATTTTCCTCAGGTTTCTGATAGCTATGATTTCCTTTACTGCTTAAACTTGGCTGGCCTGGAACCCAGGGATCCACCTGCCTCTGCATTCTGAATGCTGGGATTAAGCTTTTCCTTGACTTCTTTTCACAAATCTGAAATTTCGGTCGGTGGGATTTGACCCTGAGGTCACCACTCCCTATATTATTTTTAGGATCAAGTTTTTCTTTAAACTTTTTGTTTCCATGAGCACTGGGCTTAGCTATATTACACTTCCTCAAACTGTACATTTTGTATTTTTCCTTGCTAAACTTGCTCTTCTTCATTAAAGATCTGCTTGAGACAGGCCACTAATAACCAGGAAACACAGCCAATATTAGGCTGCTTTGAGATCTTCTCTGCCAACTCCATTAATCTAAAACACTTCAATTTACCCTCAAGCAGATATTTTTTTTTTACATTTTTTCTTTTTTTAATTTAATTTTATTTTTTTCTTATCAGTTACATTTTATTAACTCTGCATCCCAGCTGTATCCCGCTCCCTCATTCCCTCCCAGTCCCTCCCTCCTTCCCTCATCTCTACTGTGCCCCTTTCCAAGTCCACTGATGGGGGGGACCTCCTCCCCATTTAACCGATCCTATCTTATCAGGTATCTTCAGGACTTGCTGCAAAGTCCTCCTCTGTGGCCTAACAGGACTGCTCCTCCCTTGGGGGGTGGGAAGGTCAAAGAACCAGTCATTGAGTTCCTGTTAGAAATAGTCCTTGTTCCCCTCACTATGGGAAACCAATTGGTTACTGAGCTACCACAGGCTACATCTGAGCAGAGGTTCTAGGTTATATCCATACATGGTCCTTGGTTGAATGTCAGTCTCAGAAAAGACCCTGTGCCCAGATATATTTGGTCCTTGTGGAGCTCCTATCCTTTCCCCATCATACTAACTCCTCTTCTTTCATGATTCCTTGTACCCTGCCGAAGGTTTGGTCATGAGTCTTTGTATCAAGCAGATATTTTCAACCTAGGGCAAAAGCAGTCACATTTTCTTTTTTAAATTTTAACTTAATTTAATTTATTTTTCAACATATTCATTATATATCTCTATTGAAGTCCCTTCCTCAACTCCTAGCCCCAACCTCCTTCCCTCTTCCCCCCCATCCCTTCCCCTAGTCCACCGAAAGGTGACATTCTCCTCCTCTGCCATCTGCCTATAGCTTTTCAAGTCCCATGTGGAATGCCTCTGTGGCCTACTAAGGCTGCATCACCAGGGTTAAATGATCAAAGAGCAGGAGACCGATGTAGCAGCCACTTTTTAGTCAAATATTTAGACAATAGTCTCTAAGCCACTTTAACCTTTTTCTCTTCTGAAACCTCTTAGTTAGGCTGTCATAATCTGCATTGCTCTTATCACCATTGTCTTCCATGCTCTTACTAATATGGCCCATGTTCTTACTACTATAAGTCCTATTTAAAGCATTCAGCTGTGTTCTTTTTTTTATTAATTTATTTATTTGTTAATTTTACATCTGAATCGCTACCTCCCTCTCTTTTTTCTTCCCAGTCTTACTTTCCCACTCCCTTTCCCCATACCCTCCCACCATACCAACCCATCCTGGCACACTGAGGAAAGACAGGCAGCCATGTTAGGGGAACAGGATCCAGAGAAAGGCAACAGACTCCAAGTCAGAAATAGCCCCAACTCAATTGTAAGGGGAACCACTTGAGAACCAAGCAGTCCATCAGTTTCATATGTGTAGGGAGGCTAGGACCAGTCCATGCATGTCCTTTCATTGTTTCTTTAGTCTCTAGGAGGTTCCATGGGCCCAGGTTAGTTGGCTATGTAGGTCTTTTATGGTGTCCTTTACCCTTCTAGCTCCCTCATTTCTTCCCCTAACTTTTCCACAAGATTCCCGAGTTCTGCCTAATGTTTGGCACAAAGTATCATTAATAATGTCAGGGGCTGGCTTTCTCCCATAGGGTGGGTGTCTCAAGTTGGGAAATTGATTGGCTGGCTGGTCCTCCAATCTCTGTTCCATCTTTTATCCCTACACATCTTGCAGGCAGAAGAAATTTGGGTTGAAGGTTTTGTGGGTGGGTTGGTGTGTCCCTCCAACCACTGGAACTTCTGCCAGGCTACAGGATATGTAAACTTCAGTCTCAGTATCCTCGGCTGCTAGGAATCTCATGTAGGGTCACCCCATGTCTTTCATAGGAGCTTCCCGCAGAGATGCCCTTCTCGCTCCCAGTCTTTCACCTCGGTTCTTTTCTCTCCGCACACCCTATTACCCCTTGCCCTCTCTAATCCTTTCTCAACAAGTTACCTCTCTCCCTCCACCCCTGGGGTCTGTTTTAGTTCCCCTTCTTGGTAGAATTCAAGCAACCTCACGTGAGCCATCCCTGTTAATTACATAAAACTGAATATCCTGAATCTAATAGAAGACAAAGTGGGGGAAAAGCCGTGAATGCATTGAGACAGGAGACAACTTCTTGAACAGAAAAGCAACAGTTCAGGCACAATTAGTAAAGGGGAGCAACAATTAATAAAGGAGACCTCATGAAACTGAAAAGCTTCTGTAAGGCAAAGGACACAGTCAATAGAAAAAAAAGAGAGGACCCTAACTAAAATGTTCAATCCCCATCCTGAAAGGCAAAGAGGATGGACATCAGAAGAAAAAAAAATAGGAAACAACCTCGGAACCTGCTACAGAGGGCCTCTGAAAGCCTCTGCAGTATAGACTGTCAAAGCAGATGCTGAGCCTGATGGCCAACTGATGGGCAGAGTGAATGGAATTTTATGTAAGAAGTGGGAAATAGTAAGAGCTGGAAAGGACAGGAACTCCACAAGGAGAGCAACAGAACAAGAAAATTTGAACACAGGGAACTTCCCAGAGACTCATACTCCAACCAAGGACTATTCGTGGAGATAACCTAGAACTCCTGCACAGATGTAGCCCATGGCAGTTCAGTGTCCAAGTGGGTTACATAGTAATGGGAAGAGGGACTGCCTTTGACATAATCTGATTGGCCTGCTCTTTGATCACCTCCCCCTGAGGGGGGAGCAGCCTTACCAGGCCACGATAGAGGACAATGCAGCCAATTTTGATGAGAACTGATAGACTAAGATCAGAAAGGAGAGGAGAACTTCCCCTATCAGTGGACTTGGGGAATGGCATACATGCAGAAAGGGGAGGGAGGGTGGGATCGGGAGGGGAGAAGGGAGGGGCTTATGGGGGGATACAAAATGAATAAAGTGTAATTAATAAAAAATTTTAAAAAAAGAAAAAGACAGCCTACAGATTAGGAATTTGAATGAAGACTAATTCATATGAATAAAGAACTCAAGAAATTAAACACCAACAAATCAAATAATCTGATTTAAAAATGGGACACAGAGCTAAACTGGGAATTCTCAATAGAGGGATTTCTAACGGTCAAGAAGCACTTAAAGAAATGTTCAACATCCTTAGTCAAGAGGGAAATGGAAATCAAAATGACATTGAGATTCCATCTCACACCTGTCAGAATGTCTAAGATCAAAAACTCAGTCTCGACTGCTTTCTTGAAGTCTCAAAGCCCTCATTTTGGCTTTTTTTTTTTAAGAAAAAACAAACCAACTCTGATGCCCACCCCAGTGACACACTTTCTCCAATAAGGCCACATTTATTCTAACAAGGCTGCACTTTCTAACAGGGCTTCTCCCTGGTGACAAGCATTCAAATCTATGAATTTATGGGTGCCACTATTATCAAAACCACCACAAATTTCAACATTTTGCTAGCAAAAATCCAAGATACTAGATTTTAATATTTATTCCCAAGTTAGATGCACCATTTAGAATTAGGTATTTCTACCTGAAAATGTAATGTAGAGGACGATGAGGCAACAGATACTACTGACCAAACATTCATGCCTTTTCCTCTCCTAAAGGAAAAGAATATGATTTATACTCAGTTTTTGGAGATACAATTCATGACTACTGGATCTATCCAGACACTAGCCCTTATAATGTCGTCACCAGTGGTTCCTTCAGTATTCAACTAGTTACCACCTGACTGTAAGATGACTAAATTTTAGGTTGAAATTCAAAGTAAGAAATCATGAGTCTGAAGCTTGCTTATATAATGATTTTACTATGATATGTTGTTTTAAAGGTCCCCAGCCCTAGCTACTTTCCTTTTAAATATTGAGCAAAACTACTGTTATTAAAATACATATACAAATAAAACCAGCATGGTTGATCTGTCTGTAAATATTGATCTATCCTTTCTGTTTTCTTCTTGGTATTTTGCTTTTGCAATTTCATACCAGGAAATGTCCACTCACAATCAGAATGATGCCTCTTTCACTGATAGGATATATGTGCCAGGTGCTATGTTACACATGAGTAGATGGAAAAACTGCAATCACGTACATTTGTTCACTGGATCCTCATTGCTAATTCTACATCATAGCTATCCTTAAATATTGCAACACTGTTACTACGATATAGCCATTCCCTAGTCTGATTTTTAAAATAGATTATTTTTCCATTTTACATAATATTGTCAAGTTTTAGTTTTTCTTTTCAATTTTTTTTTTTGTTTGTTAGAAGGAAGCACTGCTTGACTGCTTTAATGTTATATTCTGCAAAGTGACAGAAGGGAATATTAGCATTCTCAGGTTAAATTTCCAGGGGTTAAATAGTGTTTGATCATATAAATCACTCAACTTTCGTGAAATTCAGATCCTCTTTTTGAACTTATTTTGTAAAATGAGATGAAATTGGAATCTAAAGTAATATATACTTCTATAAGGCCATTATTTAGCTTTTTCATTTCTGAATCTTTAGAGATTTTCAAAGGAAGCATAATGACTTCTTTGCTTTCGAGAAAAGACAAAACAAGTCTCCAGGAAGTTTCCTGACGCTGTAATAATGTTTTTGATATGCCTCACTAAAGGAATAAAAATGCTTACCTTTGCCTTTAAAGTATAACATAGATCAATTCATATAAATTAAATGGTGCTTGATGAAAAGAATAACCCTGATAAAATAATCATTAATAAATTTTAAGGACCTATAGCAATCAAATGATAAAAAGATAGTAATATCCCTTGATTTGCTCTTACTGAATCTCTTATGTATGAAAATTTCAAATACACTATAATTAATCTTCGTGATATTTGTTACAGTAATATATGATACTTAAAGAATTCAATACATAGTATGGCCAGGTAATGGTTCATGGTGGGGTGGGGCAGGTTAGGCATATAAGAACAAGAAGTTAACTTTAATATCTTTAGTTTAATATTGTGTAAAAATTTGGTTTTCATTATAGAGCTCCTCCAAATGTAATTGTGAGATATATATATATATATATATATATATATATATATATATGTACTCTGAAAAGTCAGTATTACTAAAATCCAGTTGGATCGCTCATCTTGGCATGAATCGAATATTCGCTAATATATAGTTAATATGAGAACATCACGTATATATTCTGGCAATGTGAGTAAAAGTGTAGTTGCCTAATATGCTTTCTTGTGTTGTGTAAAGGCTCTTATGATCTAGAACTATATTAAATTCATTCCAAATGACTAATGATAAGCTTTGAACATACTTGGTTTATTTTACTCATCTAATTATTTTTTGTTCAGTAATCTCATTTTCAGCTACATGGTAAATATTTAACAACAGAGAAAATTAACATTTCAAGTTTTAAACACTGTGAAAATGGATTAACTCCAAATTACACAGAGTACTGACTCTTCTATTTATTTTCACCCCATACCAATTTTTTTAATTCCCTCATCTGCTTGCACTCTATACTCACTTAACAAAACAAATAAATTAGATGAAAGAAACCAGTGGAAAAACTATAAGTCAAACGAGAGTTGACTAATCCAAAAATTAATATTTGAACCAAAAAGGATTATAACTCAGATAAGAAAAGCTAAAATTGTCCTTTAAATAAAAGATATCATTTCCTTCATTTGGAACACTGTATAGTAGAATAGCTTTTAAAATTGAGATTAGTTTTCAAATTCAGTTTTAGTTAACATTTTGTATTAACTTATGTGTAAGCCATTGTTTTTTTAATTATATTCATTATATGACTAACATTGTATTACAATAATTAAATGTTTCATCTGTTACTTGTCTTTTGATCATTCAGTTTTCTTCATCCATCAAATATTTTTCAGTTGTGTTAAATCCACAGATAACACCCGCTGAAATACCAAGTATTTTATATTATAGGTCTTAAAATACTTTATTGTTATTGTTTTATTTTTACCTAAAAGATATTGACACATATGCCTCACAACCAGCGAACACATAGTGAAAGTAACATAAGAAAAATAAAGAAGCAGCCACTTATCCAGGTCAATGTTTCCTTCTCCCCCCCTGTATAGAGTAACCAAATCCTTGTCTATCTACTGTACCTATTGACTAAGTATCTTTGTTACTGTTCTGTTCCTGGGATGGAACATCATGGTCAAGGCAATTAAGCATATAGTTGGGAGTTGTTTATAGCTTCAGTGGTTAGCATATAACCTTCATGGTGAGAACAAGAAAGCAGAAAAGTGATTGGAACCATAGCAGAGACCTTACATCTGGATCTAAAGGCCCCAGGCAGAGAGAGCAAGACTTACTTTGGCAACGGCCACCCCCAGTGACATAACTCCTCTAACAAAGCCACACTTTCTAGTCTATCTTAAACAACTGGAAAGCATTCATGAAAACATGTGAATCTATGTGGGTCATTTTTACTCAAACCCCCATAGAAAAAGATGATTTTTAAAAATTATTAAATTATTATTATTACAGTAATAATAATGATTATTTATCAATATTATTACCTTGTCTTTATTTACGGGACAAAGTCCTAATTATCCAGGTACAAATGGTGGATAAGTAGGCTGTTAGATATATAGGGTCCATCCTGGATTCAGCCAAATCTGCTTCTACAGCCAAATTTTATCATCATGAGTCACATAGTGTTTCACATTTCCCCACAAGCATTTCTCACTTTAACAAACCCAATAATATATGTAAAATTTCATTAAACTTTCTCCCCAATGTATTCATCTATTCATGTCTTCTCTTCTTTAGCTTAGCAGTCTGGCAAAGATGGTATCCATATGCCATGCTCTGGAGTTTCTGGACAACAGTTACATAAAAACGTAAAATAAGAGTTAACACATTGTCATTGCTCATTGGGGACATAACAAGAATTGAGTGATTAATGGAAGATCATCTGGAAGTTTAATACATGCTCTTCAATACTTGAACAAAAGAGTTTTTATTTTGTTATTGCCAGAATATTTTACATAATAATAAAGAAAAAAATAATCACACCCAAGGAAAAAAAGCTCATGTTCATTATTCCATCTTTCCCTTGAATTCTCTCCTCCTTTTATTGATGAGAATGAAACTGTTGCCTGTTCTCTGGTAAATCATGTTTCAATAAGTATCAGTTGATATTTTTACTTTATATACAAATAGACAACAAGACCAGATCATTAAACAGTTTACACAAATATAACGGAACTGATACATTGTAGAGACAGAGATATATCCAGGTAAGGCTGAAGCTCCAACACAGCCTTTGCTTCCCTTAGTCTATAATGTGTACTTTAAGTCAAGTCAACAAAAACGATGACTGTAAACACTGTAAACACAGTATTATGAACTAATAACCTTCTGTGTGTTAGAGAACGCCAATGCTGTTTTCGGGAAGTTTCTCTCTTCTTCGTCCTACTACCTTACTATGAAGGGCAAAATATTTTATTAAAAAAAAACTTTACTTTGCAAATTATTGTACTGTCTTCAGCTGAAATATCAAACTGTTAATTTTCTACTGCAGAGTTCTGAAAGGAAATTACTTTGGACTATATCATCAGCAACCTCAGTGTTAACTCAGTCTGCTTCTCTTGTCACCTAAATATCAGAATAACATTTCTCCAGGGCACAAAAGGTATTAAATATGACATGGCCTGAGACGTAATTGACACTATTGTCAAACAGAAAACTTTCAAAAATGTATCTCAGCAATTTTCTGATAAGCACACATATAAAATTTATTTTATTTTATTGTTAGTTTGAAATGAGTAGGATTATGCCATTCATAACTGCTGCAGAGTCGTAACCTAGACAGGCACATCAGATTACTGTGTTAGCAGGATTAACTGATCCTCTAGGCTATTAAAAATAGGAAGGGGCACTTAGAAGGAAAAAAAGTCTTCATATATAATGCTTCACAAACCTTTTATGAAGAGAGACTATTTCCTCCAAACAGAACTGTGACGTATGATTTCTCTTGTATTATTCAAATAAGTATAATTTTAAAAGTTGTAATTATAAAACCTTTGTACATCATGAGATGGATAGACAAGATGACTACAAAATAATACTTTGTGAGGATACAATGGCTTATTTCATTTCATTTGGATGCTATAAATATTGTTTCCTGAGAAGTGGTTTGAGAGCTGGCTGGTTTACTTCCTAGATTTAACATCTTTACAGTAGCCAGCCCCACACATACACATTAACCTGTCGTAAGAATCAACTTAAAATATCTTTCCTGGTTTTAGCTGGTGTAACATGCATCAAAATAGAGGCCTTTAGAGCATTGACTTAATATTGAAATTTTGCTAGAGTGCTTTCCGAGGCAGTAATTGCAACCTCTCTCTGAAGCATATGGTATTCTATTGATCCTAGACCCATTGCTCACTGCTTGTCAGCCTCTTGATTCTATTGACAAGGACAGCGGAACGTAGAGCAGTTAGGAAACATTACCTTAGTAACGGTTTCCCTCTGGTTTCACACTTAGTGTTCTCTAATTTGATATTGTGAGTGGCTGTTGAAATCAGGAGGTGGGCACAAGAAAGTAGATGGGATGAGGGCTGTTTGGGAGAGTTTCCTATAACAGGATTGCTGGTACTATTCTCTTGTGATTGTGAAAAGTAGGCGTATTAACCTAAAGATTTTAAATTCTCTATTGTAAACTTCTACATGTTAATGAAAGAAACTATACTGGTCTTTTTTATTCTCTTCTGGGGAGTAACAGTTGATTGAAAAGAAATGTGGATTCTCAAAACATCTTTGATGTAACTGCAGTCATTAGCTAGTCTCAATCCCTTTCACTTCTGTCTTGTCCACGTGAAAAGCAAGTAATCCTATTTTTTTTTTTTTTTTTTTTGTCAGTTATGTGCAGATCAATGGGCTGGGATTCTTAACAACAACAACAACAACAACAAAACTTAGGCATGTGTTTGTTTGTTTGTTTGTTTATTTATTTATTTATTCTGTACACTACAGACAAAAGCCTTTTTTTTTTTTAAACCTCATATGACCTATGAATCACATTGGCTTGCGAAGACCCTATCTGTTCAGTGGATATTCTATTAGGAGCCACAGATATTTTGCAACAAATATTTATATATTTATTTATCACATTTTGTGTGTGTGTGTGTTATGTATTTACAGATTCTACTGAATCACAAATGGGTAAAACAAAAATGAATAAAACAGTCTTCCTACATTAAATATACTTAAATGCACTGAGGTTGTGGGAGTCTGACATCGAGAGGATGAGTATTGCATCATGGGAAAGAAATACTTCTACTCTCTTAATGTTACCATGGTTAAAAAGCAGCATATCTATGGGTTAGTGAAGGATCTCCTCTGATGACCTTTATCTCATAGCATCTAATACTGTCATATTAATTCATTCTTAATAGCAGCGGTTTTCATTATTTTCTCAGTGAAATAATAAGATACCATGGCTAAAGCAACTTAGAGAACAAAGGTTAATTTTGGCTTACCATTGAGGATACGGTCCATCGTGTCATGGTGCAGGTCTATAGCGGCATACTTGGAAGGCAAGTCAGCCGAGCAAGGATCTGACTGCTCACATTTGCTTCTGAAACAGAGTAAGAACATAAAGTAGGACAGGGTACTGAAACCTCAGGGCTATAAAATCTCAGGGCTATGAAACCTCAGGATCAGTAGTTCGTAAGCCCCTTCTGACAGTGAGGCGCCACCATTTATGAGTGGAGCCTAAGAGGCAATACCGTTTGGAGGAAGTGTTAGGAGTTTCGGGTTGGGGAGGATTTCCTATTCTAGCTAAAGCACTACTGCCAAATACCTGAGCCAACAAGTATAAGCCAGACACAAACACACCCAGCGTACTACTCTGGAAAGTAAAAATGTTGGAGATTGGTGCTTTTATACAATGCATTTCAAAGGAAGTGGCATTTTAAATATTGTATACAATTTATGGGTGATGATGATTATGTCCTCCTATCATTTATTCACCTAACAGTAGCCTTTAATATATTACTCTGATTTGAAGATACACTTGAAATATCTGTCTTGTTGCTTTCAAAATAGAATGGAATAAATTTATATTATCCCCAACATAGTTTTGGCTCTTTTTATCATCCAGATGGATAACAGTAAGTCACCCTACTCAACAGGTTAACTAATTTATTTGTCTAGGGGTACATTTTGCAGATGATTTATCCTGGAAAACCCACTGGGAAGCAGTCTGCTCATAATTTTATTTTTTCACAACAGTCATATTGAGTTTGCTAATGCTTAGAGCAGACTGACAACTCAAGCTCAAATATTTATTAGAAATCATCTCTTCTCCTCCCTTTTTTTCTTCTTTCTTCCTGTTCCCTCCTCTCCCCTGTCCCTATTAATTTCCCTTCCTCACAGTTTTCCTTTCTCTCCTGACTTTTGGTTTTCAAAATTATGTTCAGAACAATAACACTGTTTAGATACAAAAACAAAGACAAAACAAAACAAAAACCAAACCTCTATTCTGCTTCCAAATAGATATAATTACATGAAGGTCCTAGCTTTCCTTTATGAATAAAAACAAAATTTCCTTCCTCTTTAACCTTACATAGACAAAACATCTTAATGTAAAGAGAGTGAGAGAAGAGAAGATGAGATGTCTACTTTATAGAACTTATAAAATTGAAATAACAGTATCTAAATTGACTTCTATTTTCTGGTCTATAAATGGCACGTGGATCATTTTGTATCATTTCTGCATTTGTTCATTGGCAAGAATATGGTGCTTAATTTACCAGATAAAGAAATCCTTTCAGTCTACCACATTTGGCTTTTAACATAACTGTCAAGGAGTACAATTTTGGTTCCTGTAACTTAAATTTTATGGATTACCATTGATGTTATATTTACCTATCTTATCATGGTTTATGAGTTCCTTTTAGTTTACTGGCCCATTATTTCAGTTTGCTGCTCCTTGTTGAAATACTCTAAGTATATTCAGAGCAAATAAGAACAACATTCTTGGGACTCAATTTTCATAAACATTTGCAATGAATATAACCTCATATATTTTCAGTTCTAAACACACAAGACTCTAGTTTCAAACATGATTATTTTGAGTTTGATTGCTATTACATTTCACACAATGTAGCATATATTCTATCTGAGAATGGTTTGGATTTTCAAAACAAGTAAATGATCCCTAGGATTCCAAATTCATTTAATGCATCAGCACTTCTGTGAGTTTGCCATAAAGTTAGGAAAGAAATTCTTCATGACTAGAAGAGTGAGAAATTTCAGCATTAAGTAGTAATACAATTAATGGTATCATTATGTGATAAATAAATGCAATATGAAATTTCCTCTAGGCTTTGGTTGATCAGAATTCATCACAAAAAATATTAGTGATATGGCATGATTTAAGCTAAGAGAACAATATACTACCTTGGAATTAAGCAGAAACAAAAAAAAATAAAGATAAAGAACAGTAAGTGATATAATTGATAAGAGTAAAGAAATAAAACATTAATTTGTCAGTGATACTCCAGGACACATATCATATTGTAACACTGTATTTTTAAATTAATTTATGTACTTTTTATTAATTGCAATTTATTCATATTGTATCCCATTTGTAGCCCCCTCCCTCGTCACCTCCCAATTCCATCCTTTCTCCCTCTTCTTCTCCCATGCCCCTCCCTCAATCCACTGATATAGGAGGTCTTCCTCCCCTTCCATATGATGCTAGCTATCAGGTCTCTTCAGGACTGTCTGCCTTGTCTTTCTCCGTGGCCAAATAAGGCTGATCTCTCCTCAGGCTGAGATGATCAAAGAGCAGGCTAAACAGTTCCTGTCAGAAACAGCCCCTGTTTCCCTTGCTATGGTACCCACTTGGAGACTGAACTACCTTGGGTTCCAACTGTGCAGGGGTTCTAGGTAACATGATATTTTTATTTAATGTGTTTTTTGTTCCTAAACTCTTCCATTAAAAATGTATTCCCTTAAGTTTTCTCTGAATAACAGGAGAAAACTTTCTATTTATAGTTAAATTCAATTTAAAAGAATAAGCTGAAAGACTGTTTAGGACAAAGAAACAGCACTGCAGAATTTTCTTATATTTTAATTCACAAAGAACATTCCCACACTATTTTGTTGGTGGAATTTTAATTTCTTTTGAGGAACTTTAACATCTCTAGAGAACACCTATAAAAGTGACAGGAAAGAGAGATTCAAGATAAGATTAGAGTGATAATTTATAAAAAGCTTATAAAGTATCTTGAATACTGGATTGAAGAACTTTTGCATTACCCTTGAAGAGTGGATCTTCCAGGACCTGAGAATATGGACTCTGATGTCTGAAAATTAGAGTTCAAAAAGCTGTACCTTTTTCTGGACATTGATACCAAGAATGTTGTTTTGCAAAGCTCTATTTCCAGCACTTACTTAAGTATTTGTATAATAGATGATTATTTACAAAAATGTTGTAAAATTAAATGATTCAATAGTTGCAAATAGAGCCGAGAATGAGCAAGAACCCCAAAAGTATTGGACATAATAAGTAGAATATGATTATTTCATTTTGAGCAAAAACACCATTATAAAGTAAATATATTAGCAAGGTTGATCTTTTATCAAAGAAAAATTCTCTAGTTAAATCTTTGTATGTATTTGAAGAATGCAAAGAAAGCTTGGGATTTGATGTTGTGAAACTGCTACTTCAACATCATTACAAATGTGAATAAATATTATAGTCCAATAATTCAAAACTCTATTGAATGGCAGTCTCTATTGACATACAATGTTTGGAAACCAAAAACTTACTTATGCCTTTTAAATAATTTATCCAAATTCTCTCCCATTCCTCCTCCTCTTGCCATGTCTGCGTATGTGTGCATTTGTGTGTGTTTTGTGTGTGAAATTGTATTTTACAGTTTTCTAAACACATGATTTTCTCATTGTTGTATTGTGTGTAAATTCATTTGCTTCACTTTGAGGCTTCTATTTTCATTTTGCATTCATATATCTATGGCTTTGGTAATACTTTTTGAATTTATCTAGAAACTATACTTGAGTTTTATTAAAATAAATTTTCTAATAAAAAGATATTTTGAAAAAGTTGATTTTTTTAATTCTCCAAACATGTGAGCTACTTTTTTCCCACCAGTATGTGGTATTCGTTGGAAAATATTAAAAAATACTAATGTTCATTATATATAAGATATCAATTTAAAGAAAAACAAATATGAACATTTATGGACTATAATCATTTTTTAATCAAGAACTAAATTTTTAAATTTCATCAAATGTAACCTCAGTTCAATTTTAGTAATGATATTGTGCACGGGCTGTGTGTACAACATTAAATAACTAGGAAAATAAAAAGTAGTTTCAAGGTATTGTCATTGAGCTCATTGGAAACTCTAAACTGTGTAACTAAGCCAGATTGTATCAACTGTGTTAGGATCTGCATATTTTCAGAGTGTTGAAAATGTAGTGAAATTAGAATTATATTTTGAGAATGTGTACTGCAAAGGTTCCAAGTCTCACCTTCAGAGAAAGAGGCATGGAACTGAAAGCATACAATAAAGAATAATGGCTTTATTTACTTTGATATGTATATTCATTTTCATCTCAAATACCACCAGAGGTTTTAAAGCTGACTTGTTTTTTTCACATTCTAGGTGAACTTTATTCATTTTTTTTTACATGCCATACTGTTTCCTAAGTGATCCATTATGCGTCAGGTCTGAAATACACTCAAGTTTTGACTATATCAAATCCGTGGTTTGTAAAACTCTCAAAATAAAGGCCTCACTTGATCAAATGATGGACATTACTTAAGTTAGTGTGAAATAGACTGAGACAAGTTAAGCTTATTTATTCTTATTCAATAATATAGACTTTTAATAAAATGTATTACTTGAAATACAGGTAGATAGAATAAAAAGAAAAGAAAATACTTTTAATGAACAGACAAAGGTGAGTGCGCAAATATGCAAGACCCTTGTAAAACAATAGGAAAAATGATTATGATTAAAGAAATTGTGTGTCTATTCTATTTCTCGCGAGTGAGATGTATGCATCCTCCCTTGAATTCTCTATATTACTTATCATCTTCTTTGTGTCTGTGCCTTGTTATAGGCTTATCCTTATAAGTGGCTAAAATCCACTTATAAGGGAGTATTTACCATATGCGTCTATCTGGGTCTGTGCTACTTCACTGAGGATGATCTCTTGTTCCCACCATTTGCCTGAACATTTCATGATTTTCTTGTCTTCAGTTGCTGAGTAGTATTCCATTGTGTTAAATGGGCTACCGTTTCTTTATTCATTCTTTGGTTAAGGGATATCTACGTTGTTTCCAGATTCTGGCTATTGTGAGTAAAGCTGCTATGAACATAGTCGAGCAAATGTCCTTTTTTTATAGAGGAGTGTCTTTCTTTTGGGTATATACCCAAGAGAGGTATAGCTAGGTAAAGCTATTCTCAATTTTCTAAGAAAGAGCCAGATTGATTTTCAAAGTGTTTGTACAAGTTTACACTCCCACTAGCAATGGAAGAGTGTTCCCTTTACCCACAACCTCACCAGCATGTGCTGTTGTTTGAGACTTTGGTTTTAGCCATTCTGACAAGTGTGAAATGGGATTGTGACTTGCATTTCCCTGATGAATAAGGAAGTTGAGGATTTCTTTAAGTGCTTCTCAGCCATTCTGGGTTATTTTGGTGAGAATTCTGCTCCATTCTCTTTTCCATTTTTTTAGTTGGGTTGTTTGTTTGTTTGTTTACTGGTGTTTGAGTTCTTGAGTTCATTATATATTTTCAATATTAACCCTTTGTCATATGTAGGATTGGTGAATATCTTTTCCAGTCTGTAGACTGTTGTTTTGTTCCAGTGACAGTGGCAAATGTATTTATCTGTCATTCTATCCCACCATTAAATTCTCTCTTTAATCACACAAACATACAAACTGATCAAACACCTGTAGTTACATCAATTTGCTGCTCTGATTTTAACTACCACTGTGTACAACTGAAGGCTAAGGAAACACATGACCTCTTTGTACATCATTCATTTGATATCCAGCATTGAACGGGTAGGATTACCTGGCTCATCATGCATGGACTGTTTTCCATTCCCTTTCAGCTTGTAATTTATACAGAGTCCAAGATACCCTTCTCCTTTAGCTATCTCATAGAGACTATTCTTTAATTCTGAACTTATTCTCTTTGGAGATAAGATGAAGAGTAGTTGCCAAACTACTATAGATAGGATTCTTCTAGGGTTTATTCCCACCTAAAATAAAGTTGCATTATTTCAATCTCTCCAGGTTCTTAATTAGTCTGCCAGCCATCCAATTCAGCCTATTAGAACCCATAAATTTCTACTACTAGGTGAGATTTCAAGTGATTCTTCTTGTAGACTGGGCACATTTGTTGTACATGATTCTTTGTATTTACAAAAGTTGTTTCACTTTAAAAAAATATAAAATAAATACACTTTTTCAAGTGTTATGAGTGTATTTCATAGTACTCTAATTTCTCCACTACTCGGTAACTACAAATGTTTGTCAGAAATAGTTATACGTACATACAGATACATAAATATTTGTGTATGTAGATATATAATGTGCACAGATATATACTATTTTTCAGAATCAACAGAAAACAAAGCATCAAATTTTTATGCAGATTGCATTGAAAATTAATTAGGCTTTTTTGTGCATTTACCTTATTGCATTAGGTTTTTTTTAATCCTTCAGAATCTTTCTATTACAGCAGAACATTTTCTTATAAAATCATATATTTACTGGAAAATGTTAGAGCTTACAATCATTACAATAAACAAGGTCCTTTTTTTCAATATACTTTATGTAGCTAAAATCAAATAGCACTATGGAGGTCTTTTTTTTTTTTTCTTTTCTGTTAATGTCATATAAACTAGGGTCATCCCGGAAGAGAGAACCTCAATTGAGAAAATTCTTTATCAGATTGGAGGTCAATTTCTCTCTCTCTTTCTCTCTCTCGCTGTGTCTGTCTCTCTGTCTCTTTCTCTATCTCTGTCTCTCTCTTCTGTCTCTTTCTGCGTCTCTCCACACTGTGTGTGTGTGTGTGTGTGTGTGTGTGTGTGTGTGTGTGTGATGGGAGGCATTTTCTTGATTAATGATTGATGTGTGAGTAGTAGAGATTTCTGTAGATAGTACCAAGCCTGGACAGGTAGTTACGAAATCTAAATCTAAATGATCCAAGGGGAGCAAGCTAGTAAGCAGCACTCCTTCATGGTCTTCCCCTTACCTCCTACCTCCAGGTTCCTGTCGTGAGTCACTATTCTGATGTTCCTCAGTGGAGGACTGTGGTGGATAAGCCACATAAACACTCTCCTCCCCAAGGTGCTTTTGGTCATGGTCTTTATAACAAGCTAAGAAACTGTAATGTATCTCCTCTTCCTTTTAGGCTAAAAAAATAAAGGACCAAGGCACTGATGTATGATACAAAAGACCTTTTTAAATAGTTTCTTTTCATGATTGGAGATCTTGGACAAAGGAAGTCATCCCTTAAGATAGCTATTTGCCCCAGCACTCATTTTTATGGAGAAACCTTCATGTCTACTGACCACTGAAAGGTCATACTCTAAGCACTGCATTTGTTTAACAGTGAAGTTTTAGAGAAGACTTCTTCAAACCCATAGCATTCTGTGCTTGTACCACAAAAAAAGTGCCCCTCCACATAAAAAGTACATTTTTCAAAAATTTAAATATCCCTAAACAACTCTGAACTTAATCTAACATAGTATTTGAAGTGTATATTCCAAATAACTGCCTATATGAATGAGACCATTGTTATGATTCATCCTGATGCTAATTCTCTCCAGTGTGGAGCTTCTAAAATCAAGTATGTGTCTACACAATGCAATCATGGAACATATAGCTTAACTATTCTAATTTCAAAGTGAGCACTACAAAAGAAGAAAGAAATATCAGTTCTAAAGTAATTCCAAAATCCAACAAGACAAACAATGTAATCTGAGTTTTGAGATTTTTCCCCTTTGAGTCTAATCTCATTCTCCAAAAGCACAGGTGCCAACTCTGAGGTCTGAACATTTCAGGTTGCCTAATTTCCTTGTCTTTTCTGGACACAGATCATATTTCAGCTTCCAAGGATTGAGTACTCTGCAGCTTTTTGAGGCTAATAGTACGTAATGATGGGACTTGTCATCACTGAGACAAATACCCGAGGGGAACAATTAAAAGGAAGAAGGATTGATTTTTCTTAAGGTTTCAGTGGATTTAGTACAAGGTCAGCTAGATCCATTGTTTCAGAGTTTTAGAAAGATAGAATGCCATGGCAACAACAGCATGTTGCAAAGGCTACTCCCCTCATGGTAGCCAGGTAGCCAGAATGAGAGAGAGAGAGACAGAACAAAATATCCTTTAAATTTGCTGCTGTTAGTTATCTTCCTACTCAAGGCTTAAAGCTTCCAGAAGGTAGAAAAAAATAACAAAACTAGAAAGAAAATGAAATCTTCAACATGTAAGCCTGTGAGGACATTTAACATTTAATCTATAACACTTTCTGTGATAATATAAAGTACATATAGTCTCTTTCCCATGATGCTTTGTCTTGCCAGGTGCAATCATGCTTATAAATGTTAAGTTAAAAATACCTGTAAGGCTTAGGTACATCATGAAGAAAATCATGTGCTTTTAATACAAAATTATATGGAGTAAGCATTCCTACAAAAGGGAGAAATTCTAGCATGGTAACAAAGCAGGGCAGGGAAACAAAGCAAAAGTCAAACCCAGCAACCCAAATATCAAATGTCAATATCCAGAATCTACAGCACATAGGAAAATGGTGCTAGTTCCCAAAGACTCAGGGTTCCCCAAACCACCTGAAGCTCTTCTATCTGAATCCTGTGTTTTCTGTCTCGAATGGCTCTGTTCACTGCCTACGGCTTTCCCTGGCAGACATTTGATGTTCTCAACATCCCTAACAGTCAAGAGTTAAAATTAGATCTTTGGTCTCACCTTTGTAACTTGACTCTTCGCCTTTCCATGAATTCCCCATAGCAATTCTGACACTGCTACATATTTCCTGATGTCCCACGTTTATTTGAAGAAGATGGGTGGAAGCTTCCAGGACTCTAAACTCTCTCTTTCCACATTTCTATATATCAGCACCATGAGGGTGACTGCAGTGTTTACACCAGCTCTAGCAGCAGCCAATTCTATTATATTTAATCTTTAGATACATTTATTTTATGTTTTTAGATGCATGAGTGTTTTGCCTACATGTATGTATGTGTACCACATATGTGTCTGATATTCTCAGAAGTCAAAAGAGGGTATCACATGGAACTGAAGTTACAGACAGTTGGGAGTTTGCACGTGGGTGCTAAGAAGTGAACATAGGTCCTCTTCAAGAACAAGTACTCCATTTATTTATTTTTTTATTTATTACAGTTTATTCACTTGTTGCTGTTGCCCTCTCCCTTGTCTTCTCCCTCCCTCTTCTCCTCCTATGCCCCTCCCTTAGTCCACTGATAGGGGCAGTACTCCATCTGAGGCTAGCCTATCAGATCTCATCAGGACTGTTGCATTGTCTTCCTCTGTGGCCTGATAAGGCTGAGGAGGTGATCAAAGAACCAGCCACTAAGAACAAGTACTGAGAAAACTACCCCAGACCATGCTTTTGGACCTTGGTCCCAGAAAATTAAATATTTATGTGATTGAGGATGAAGAAATACTTTCCTAGATACCCTTCATTTACAAAAACACTTCTGAGCATTCATCTCTAAACAAGTTTTTTTCCAAACCATGAGCCTGTAGTGGGTAGGATCGAGCCAGTTCTTAATACTCACAAGGCAGCTTTCCTATTGTCTTGCTTTTTGCTCCTAATACCCACTGCAGATGTGGCAAAGTACACCTGACAATAACTCTTTTTTTAAATTTTTTATTAATTACACTTTATTCATTTTGTATCCCCCCCATAAGCCCCTCCCTCCTCCCTTCCCAATCCCACCCTCCCTCCCCTTTCTGCATGCATGCCACTCCCCAAGTCCACTGATAGGGGAGGTTCTCCTCTCCTTTCTGATCTTAGTCTATCAGTTTTCATCACAAGTGGCTGCATTGTCCTCTTCTGTGGCCTGGTAAGGCTGCTCCCCCCTCAGGGGGAGGTGATCAAAGAGCAGGCCAATCAGATTATGTCAGAGGCAGTCCCTCTTCCCATTACTATGTAACCCACTTGGACACTGAACTGCCATGGGCTGCACCTGTGCAGGGGTTCCAGGTCATCTCCACGAATAGTCCTTGGTTGGAGTATGATTTTCTGGGAAGTTCCCTGTGTTCAAATTATCTTGTTCTGTTGCTCTCCTTGTGGAGTTCCCGTCCCCTCCAGCTCTTACTATTTCCCACTTCTCACATAGAATTCCATTCACTCTGCCCATCAGTTGGCCATCAGGCTCAGCATCTGCTTTGACAGTCTATACTGCAGAAGCTTTCAGAGGCCCTCTGTGGCAGGTTTCAAGGTTGTTTCCTGTTTTCTTCTGGCTTTCAGAGGCCCTCTGTAGCAGGTTCCGAGGTTGTTTCCTATTTTCTTTTTCTTCTGATGTC
>NW_026596147.1:10879369-10886137 GCF_907164565.1 Psammomys obesus | reverse complement strand
GTGTCTTTTTGCTTCTGGGACAACTCACTCAGGATGATCCTTTCCAGGTCCCACCATTTACCTGCAAATTTCATGATTTCCTTATTTTTCATTGCTGAGTAATACTCCATTGTATAGATGTACCACAGTTTCTGCATCCATTCTTCAGTTGAGGGGCATCTGGGTTGTTTCCAGCTTCTGGCTATTACAAATAAAGCTGCTACAAACATGGTTGAGCAAATGTCCTTTTTGTGTACTTGCGCCTGTTTTGGGTATATGCCTAGGAGTGGTATGGCTAGATCTTGAGGAAGCACTATTCCTAGTTGTCTGAAAGCGCCAGATTGATTTCCAGAGTGGTTGTACCAGTTTACATTCCCACCAGCAGTGGAGAAGGGTTCCCCTTTCTCCACAACCTCTCCAGCATGTGTTGTCCTTTGAGTTTTTCATCTTGGCCATTCTGATGGGTGTAAGGTGAAATCTCAGGGTCGTTCTGATTTGCATTTCCCTAATGGCTAATGAGGTTGAGCATTTCTTTAAGTGCTTCTCTGCCATTCGATATTCCTCTACAGAGAATTCTCTCTTTAGCTCTGTTCCCCATTTTTTAAGTGGATTACTTGGTTTGTTGTTTTTCAGCTTGTTTAGTTCTTTATATATATTGGATATGAATCCTCTGTCAGATAAAGGGTTGGTGATGATTCTTTCCCAATCTATAGGCAGTCGCTTTGTTTTGATGACGGTGTCCTTTGCTTTACAGAAGCTTTTCAATTTCATGAGGTCCCATTTATTGATTGTTGCTCTTAGTGCTGTTGCCTGTGCTGTTGGTGTTCTGTTCAGGAAGTTTTCTCCTGTACCAATGAGTTCTAGGGTATTCCTCACTTTTTTTTCTAGCCGATTTAATGTGTCTGGTTTTATGTTGAGGTCTTTGATCCACTTGGACTTCAGTTTTGTGCAGGGTGATAAGTATGGATCTATTTTCATTTTTCTACATGTAGACATCCAGTTGGACCAGCACCATTTGTTGAAGATGCTATCTTTTTTTCCATTGTATGGTTTTGGCATCTTTGTCAAAAATCAGGTGTCCGTAAGTGTGTGGGTTTATTTCTGGGTCTTCTGTTCCATTCCATTGATCCACCATTCTGTTTCTATGCCAGTACCATGCAGGTTTTATAACTGTTGCTCTATAGTACAGCTTGAGATCAGGGATGGAGATACCTCCAGAAGATCTTTTATTGTAGAGGATTGTTTTAGCAATTCTCAGGTTTCTTGTTATTCCATACGAAGTTGAGAATTTTTCTTTCCAGGTCTGTAAAGAATTGTGTTGGCAATTTGATGGGAATTGCATTAAATCTATAGATTGCTTTTGGTAAGATGACCATTTTTACTATGTTAATCCTGCCAAACCATGAGCATGGGAGCTCTTTCCATCTTATGATATCTTCCTCTAATTCTTTCTTCAGAGACTTGAAATTTTTTTCATACAAGTCTTTGACTTGCTTGGTTAGGGTTACACCAAGGTACTTTATGTCATTTGTGGCTATTGTGAATGGTGTTGTTTCTCTAATTTCTTTCTCAGCCCTTTTGTCTTTTGTATACAGGAGTGCTACTGATTTTTTTGAGTTAATTTTGTATTCAGCCACTTTGCTGAAGGTGTTTATCAGCTGTAGGAGTTCCCTGGTAGAGTTTTTGGGTTCACTCATATATACTATCATATCATCTGCAAATAGTGATAATTTGACTTCTTCCTTTCCTATCTGTATCCCCTTGATCTCCTTCGACTGTCTTATTGCTCTAGCAAGGACTTCCAGCACTATGTTGAAGAGATATGGAGAGAGTGGGCAGCCTTGTCTTGTCCCTGATTTCAGTGGGATTGCTTTAAGTTTCTCTCCGTTCAGTTTGATGTTGGCTATAGGCTTGCTGTATATCGCCTTTACTATGTTTAGATATGTGCCTTGTATCCCTGATCTCTCCAGTACTTTAAACATGAATGGATGTTGGATTTTGTCAAATGCTTTTTCAGCATCTAGGGAGATTATCATGTGTTTTTTTTTTTCTTTCAGTTTGTTAATATGGTGGATCACATTGATGGATTTCCGTATATTGAACCACCCCTGCATACCTGGGATGAAGCCTACTTGGTCATAGTGGATAATATCTTTGATGTGTTCTTGCATCCGGTTTGCAAGTATTTTGTTAAGTATTTTTGCATCAATGTTCATAAGGGAGATTGGCCTGAAATTCTCTTTCTTTGTTGAGTCTTTGTGAGGTTTAGATACTAAGGTGATTGTGGCTTCATAGAATGAGTTTGGTAATGTTCCTTCTGTTTCTATTTTGTGGAATATTTTGAAGAGAATTGGAGTTAGCTCTTCTTTGAAGGTCTGGTAGAATTCTGCGCTGAAGCCATCTGGTCCTGGGCTTTTTTTGGATGGGAAACTTTTGATGACTGCTTCTATTTCTTCTTGGGATATAGGACTATTTAATTGATTTACCTGGTCCTGATTCAGCTTTGGTGAGTCAAATCGATCAAGAAAATTGTCCATTTCATTTAGATTTTCAACTTTGTTGAGTATAGACTTTTGAAGTAAGTCCTAATGATTGTTTGGATTTCCTCAGTGTCTGTAGTTATGTCCCCCTTTTCATTTCTGATTTTGTTGATTTGGGTGGTGTCTCTCTGCCTTTTAGTTAGATTGGCTAAGGGTTTGTCGATCTTGTTGATTTTCTCAAAGAACCAGCTCTTGGTTTCATTGATTCTTTGAATTGTTTATTTGTTTCTAATTGATTGATTTCAGCCCTGAGTTTGATAATTTCCAGCCGTCTACTCCTTTTTGGTGTGTCTGCTTCTTCTTTTTCTAGGGCTTTTAAGTGGGCCATTAAGTTGCTTGAATGAGCTGTCTCGAATTTCTTCTTGAAGGCACTTAGTGTTATGAACTTTCCTCTTAGCACTGCTTTCATTGTGTCCCACAAGTTAGGGTATGTTGTGTCTTCATTTTCATTGAGTTCTAGAAAGGCTTTAATTTCTTTCTTTATTTCTTCTCTGACCCAGCTGTCATTTAGTAACAAGTTGTTCAGTTTCTATGTGTGTGTAGACTTTTTGCTATTTCTGTTGTTGTTTAAGTCCAGCTTTATTCCATGGTGATCAGACAGGATACAAGGGATTATTTCAGTCTTCTTGTATCTGTTGAGGCTTGCTTTGTGATCAACTATATGGTCTATTTTGGAGAAGGTTCCATGAGGTGCTGAGAAGAAGGTAAATTCTTTTGTGTTTGGGTGTAAAGTTCTGTAAATGTCTGTGAGGTCCATTTGATTCATGACCTCTGTCAGAAATATTGTTTCTTTGTTTAATTTCTGTTTTGTTGACCTGTCCTTTGTTGAGATTGGGGTGTTGAAGTCTCCCACTATTAATGTGTGGGGATCTATATGTGGTTTAAATTTTATCAATGTGTCTTTTACAAATGTGGGTGCTCCCTTATTTGGGGCATAGATGTTCAGGATTGTGATGTCTTCCTGGTGGAATTTTCCCTTGATGAGTATGAAGTGTCCGTCCTCATCTCTTTTTATTAATTTTAGTTGAAAGTCTATTTTATCAGATATTAGAATGGCTACTCCTGCTTGTTTCTTGGGTCCATTTGCTTGGAAAGTCGTCTTCCAACCTTTTACCCTCAGGTAATGTCTATCTTTGTGTCTTAGGTGTGTTTCTTGTATGCAACAGATTGCTGGGTTTTGTTTACGTATCCATTCTATTAATCTGTGTCTTTTTACTGGAGAGTTGAGTCCATTGATGTTGAGAGAGATTAATGACCAGTGGCTGTTAGATCCTTTGATTTTGTTGTTGGCTGTGTTCATAAGGTTGTGTGCTTGGTTGCTTTTTGTTTTGCTGTAGTAAGGTTAATTATTTCCTGTGTTTTCTTGACAGAAGCTAATTTTCTTGGGTTGTATTTTCCCTTCCAGTATCTTCTGTAATGCTGGATTTGTGTGTAGGTATTGTTGAAATTTGTTTTTGTCATTGAATATCTTGTTTTCTCCGTCTATGAGGACTGAGAGTTTTGCAGGGTATAGTAGCCTGGGTTGACATCTGTGTTCTCTTAGGGTCTGCATGATATCTGTCCAGGCCCTTCTGGCTTTCATAGTTTCTGTTGAAAAGTCAGGTGTGATTCTAATGGGTTTGCCATTATATGTTACTTGGCCTTTTTCCCTTGCAGCTTTTAGTATTTTTTCTTTGTTCTGTATACTTACTGTTTTGATTATTATGTGGCGGGAGGATTTTCTTTTCTGGTCAAATTTGTTGGGTGTTCTGTAGGCCTCATGTATCCTTATTGGCTTCTCCTTTAACTTGGGGAAATTTTCTTCAATGATTTTGTTGAAAATATTTTCTGGGCCTTGGAGAAGGGAGTCTTCTTTTTCCTCTATTCCTATTATTCTTAGGTTTTGTCTTTTCATATTGTCTTGGATTTCTTGGATGTTCTGTGTCAGGAATTTTTTGGATTTAACATTTTCTTTGACAGATACATCGATTTCTTCCATTGTATCTTCTACACCTGAGATTCTTTCTTCCATTTCTTGTATTCTGTTGGTTATGCTTACCTCTGTAGTTCCTGTTTTCTTCCCTAAACTCTTCCTCTCCATTATTTCCTCCATTTGTGTTTTCTTTAATTTTTCTAGTTCTATCTTCAGGTCTTGAGTTGTTTTGTTTACTTCCTTCACCTGTCTGCTTGTATTTTCCTCTTTTTCTTTTAGTTCCTTCAACTCTGTCTCTTTTATTTCTTTCAGTGATTTAATTATTTCTTCTCTGAAGGCCACAAGCTGTTTGGCTGCATCTTCCCGTATTTCTTCACAGATGGCCCTAATCTGCTTGTCTTTATCTTCCTCCATTTCTTTACGGATAGCCATGATCTGTTTGGTTTTATCTTCCTCTAATTCTTTATGTATTTTATTTGTTTCCTCTATTATTCTCTTCATCAACATAGATGTAAGGTCATCTTCTTGATTTTATATTATGCTGCATTGTTCCGGGCTGTTGCCCCTGGACGGCTGGGTTCTGGAGATGCCATATTGCTCTGTCTTTTGTTGGTTGAGCCTTTACGCTGACCTCTACTCATTGGGCTGATTTAGGTGTTGGCTGTTAGTTTCTGTGCTTCCTGGAGTCCTGAGGTAGGGAGTATCCCCTTGGCCGGAAGATGATTTTTCCTGAAGGAGTCCTTCTCTGCTTTTTGGTTATGGTCAGTGTATGGCCAGTGTTTCTCAGGAGTTGCCACTGCTCACCTCAGGTTTATAGCCCTGAGTAGTAGCTGTGGTCTATGTTAGGCAGGGGGGGATCTCCTCTTACCCATAGAATTTCTCAAGACAGCTGCCCTACTGCTGGGTTTCTTGTTATAAATTTAGTGTGCTGCTGCTCACTAAATTTCCATGTACAGTCCTCTTGAAGAAACTGCTGATTCCCTAGCTGTGGGGTTATTTCCCAACAGGGAAACTCAGTCTGTTATCCTGGGGCGCACAGTTCTGTCCGGGAAATTGGGAGGTGCACTCAGCAAGTCTCTGGGCCAGAGGCTGATTGCTCTGCTCTGGACCTGGAGAATGTGCACCTAGGTTGAGTTGGTGCCTGGGGCACTGCTCTGGTCTGGAGGCTGGGTGCCTCACTCTGGACCAGAAGCTGTGTGTCTCTGTCTGGGATGGCAGCTGCAGGCACCGCTCTGGTCCTGACGCTGTGGGTGCCACCCCCCTGAAGGACCAGGGATTCTCACAGTTTTGACAGTCCAGCCAGGGACAACTGGCCGATCTCTGGAGCAGTATCCGAGGGCTGCTGTAATGGCTCTTCGGCTCCTGCAAAAGGATGCAGCTGTGTGTCCCAGTGCCCCAGGGGAACTCAACAGTGGCGGCAGAGCACAGCGCTCCTGCCTGCACTAGAGTCTGCGTGAGTCCAGGAAGTGTTTTGGTGCTGGGTGTCCTAAGCGTTAGAGCTGCTGACACCCTCCGCTGGGGGTTTCCTCCTGCCAGAGACACGCAGTCTGGTGCCCTGGTGCCCACAGTTCTATCTGAGGCGGCGAATCACTCGTGCAGGCAGGGCTCCGTGCAGGAGCCTGGGTTCCTGGCTCTGGGTCTGCGCTGGCTCTTGGGGTACCCGCGGAACCCGAGTCTTTTCCAGGGGATGTCTGGGTAACCTGGGGTTTGTTCCAATTTTTTCCTGCTCCGTGGGGTTATCTCTCAACTGGGAAATCCAGTCTATGGTGCTGTGGGCCCACAGTTCAGTCTGGGACCATGACCAGATTGCGCTGGCGTGTAGCTCTGGGCTGGCGACCAAGCGCCTGGCGGAACCGGGATCTCTTCCGCGGTTTAGCTGGGTGAGTTAAAGCTGATTGAATCCCCCACTGTGGGGTATCCTCTCACCTGAGAAACACAACCACTTGTGTTTTATGGCCACGAGTTCTGATTGCTGGTCACTGTGCCAATCCTGCTGTGCTGCTCCTCAGAATGAGAGTCCTCCCAGCGCCGCCATCTTGCCCCGCCCCTGACAATAACTCTTTTTTTTTTAATTTTTTATTAATTACACTTTATTCATTTTGTATCCCCCATAAGCCCCTCCCTCCTCCCCTTCCGATCCCACCCTCCCTCCCCTTTCTGCATGCATGCCACTCCCCAAGTCCACTGATAGGGGAGGTTCTCCTCTTCTTTCTGATCTTAGTCTATCAGTTCTCGTCAAAAGTGGCTGCATTGTCCTCTACTGTGGCCTGGTAAGGCTGCTCCCCCCTCAGGGGGAGGTGATCAATGAGCAAGCCAATCAGATTATGTCAGAGGCAG
>NW_026596147.1:10847986-10879269 GCF_907164565.1 Psammomys obesus | reverse complement strand
GGGGGAGGTGATCAATGAGCAAGCCAATCAGATTATGTCAGAGGCAGTCCCTCTTCCCATTACTATGTAACCCACTTGGACACTGAACTGCCATGGGCTACACCTGTGCAGGGGTTCCAGGTCATCTCCACGAATAGTCCTTGGTTGGAGTATGATTTTCTGGGAAGTTCCCTGTGTTCAAATTATCTTGTTCTGTTGCTCTCCTTGTGGAGTAACCTGAAAGTTGATCAGATTTAAGATATCTTACAAAATATTATATCTCCTTTAAACACTAGCCTCCACAATATGTTATGGAATAGACAAAGGTTTGATGATGTAGTTTGTTTGATTAATTTTTGGTTTTACTTTTGTTTCTTGAGATAGGGTATCAGTTTGAACAGGGCATCACTTTGCCATCTCCCATCATTAGTTGCTTATATATTTTTAAATATATATAAATTATGCCTTTCCACCAAGCATGATCATCTCACCAGAGATCATACTCATGAAGAAAACTGATGCTTTGCAGTTCCAATTAATATTTTCTTTTCCAGAGTTGGACCCTTGAAAACCCCCAACTGAACCATGCTGACAAACAGGTGAATACAATAGCCTTGTACTTCACAGCAAACTTTTTGACCCCTGGGTTTTACAATCTTCCAGAATTTATCACAGCATCCAAATCCTCATTATCAATTTTCTGTGTCAGTCAGACATCTTCTTACTGAGAAATGCCAGAGAGCAACCGTGTCTAAAGATGGATCTCTTTTTCCTCGTGATTTCAGAGGTTTGGTAAAGCTGGATAAATTTGCACTGATCTTGAGAAATGCAGAACGTGATGTGAACAAAAGCCTGTGGCTGAGGCTTCATGGGAGCCAAGAAGTAGAGAGGAAAAGAAAATGAAGATCAGGTACAGATAACATTCATAGACACAACGCCTGGGACATACTTCTTCCAGGTAGAAACCGCAGTTGTATTTTTTAGCTTCTTCCAAGTGTTTACATTTTTATCAAGTGTTCAGCACGTGAGCCCGTGAAGAACATTTTATAGTCAGACCATAAAAGGCATCTACCATCTACCACTTAGAAGGATGGGTCTAACCTGGTGGCTCCACTAAACTATAAATAAAATTGTCTCCAGAAACTCTTCCTGTGGTTTGGAGAATCTATGAAAGGGTTTTTTTTTTATGTGTGTTTGTTTGTTTTGTTTTGTTTTTTGACATATGAATGTAGCCACACTACCACATCATAGAGTATAGATTTGCAGTAGTAGCACCATGGACATCTAGAAATCTCTCCATTTGTGGCTGCTGTCACAGTGGCCAGAGTTGACCTAGGTCAGCTTGAGCAATGCACTAGAAAGGAGAGAGAAGCTTGGGATCATTCAGGATACTTGAATCCAGAGTTTTCACAAATGACTTCAGCCTTTTAGTCTAAGCCACTCCTGATCACTCTAGATGCGAGATAATTAGGGAAGTCTCCAAACTATTTTGAGATCATTCTCCCATAGTTTTATTGAGCTTTATTTGTTTATTAAACTACTAATCAGTGAGTTCCTTGACCACACCATTGGTCATTTATACTGAATACACTTTTAATTCTTACACAGCCAGGCTGCCAATTTTTCAAATCTTTACCTTTCCTTCTCTATAGATTATAGCCGCTATCTTAAAATTTTTATTTTTCTCATCTTCTGTTCTACTACAATTAAGGAAGAGAAGCCCTACACAGTACCTTGGACATTCTTCTGCTTAGATTTTTTTTCAACAAAATCCTATTCATAGCTTCTGCCTCTGATTTCCACAAAACCCTAGGAAAAGTATGTAACTGAGCTGAGTTTTAGGATTTGTGTAGTAGATGAACTTTCCATGGTTTATACAGTAATGTTTCTCATTCTTTTTATCTGGAAGCTTATCACAAATGGTTTTTTACTGTTAATATTTCAGAAACAGCCATTTATTGATACTCAAGTAACCTAATATGAAGAAGGTATTTTTATAGCTTTTTTTTTCTTTTATAAATACTCTCACTTTCAGTGATCTGCCTAACAAGGAACTGACTACTTTTCTTACCGTCTACCCATTTCTCTACTTCACATCCACATGCACGTCCTCAGGATGTGTTACAGCAACACTCCATCAATCTAGCACAAATTTCCTTCTCACCCCTGATGCTAAAGCAATAGACCACTAACTCAGTAATGCATCCAGAATTCACATTTATTTCACACTAAGATGTCAAATATGAAGGAACTAATATCCAATGAGGGAGTTGTTGCTGTGTCATCCTTAAATGGTAGAAGACAGATGCAAAAAACTGAATATCTTTCTTGGTCAAACAAATTCAAAATGAGGATACCTAATCCCATTGATGAACTGAGTAGACTCATGGTCCAATCACGTTCAAAAAGCCTTGGTTTGGGAATTACTATGCTAGTCATGTCTGAATTATGGGCTATAGGGGAGGTGCATTCACATCATAACAGAGCATTATGATATTCTCCAGGATCAAAGAAAATTTCTTCAATTTTTCTCAGCTGAACCGTCAAGAGAGCCGTTCTGGGCTAATCAGCCTGACAAGTTCTCTTTATGAAAAAATCAGTCATCTTCGGCATCCTGAGACCTGTGCTGTGAACATTATAACTATGTAAAACAAGGATGAGTGGAAAGAAATTTTAAACTCATTATCAGGTTTCCTGTCATTTTCCAGGCTCCCATTGAATCATCTCACATCAATGGTAATCACTCGATTATTTTAAGGATATTTTAGATACTCAATCTGAGCAGGGCAGCCTTGCAAGTTTACCACAGGAACTTGGTGTGGTTTTTCATACCTCTGTTCCTTGTAGTCAGGCTGGAGAGCATCAGAGGTTCTTCGGTTTATTCTTAATGGTTGGTAGATTTATAGCACAGTGATTACACAAACCACACTACAGCAAGAACTTCTGAATCCCTTGCGCCACATTTCTTACTCAGCCTTTGTAAATCATTCATTTTCCCAGTGTTTCAGTTTCATTTCTATGACATGATTATAATGGAAGCAAATAGATTTCTAAAATTACTAGATTTTAAGCAATTCTTCTCACAAAGAAAGCTCTTAATAAATATTAGATCATGGTTGTTACTATGGCAACATACTGGCTCATGTAGCATTAACATATCCCTCCCCCTCCATTTTTGTCAAAGTTGTTCTTAACAAAATCCATTCTTTTTGTGCTAGTAATAATAGACAGCTATCCATGCATGACAAAGATACTGAAGCCACTAAAATTAAAAAAAAATACTATGGTATTCCCTATCTTTCCCATCAGCTTCCAAACAGGATGGGAAATGAAAGTAGTCAGATGGAGACCAAACCACACTCCATGTTGACTGGTAAGGAAGAATCTGTTCCAATGGAGACTGAATTATCTCCTCTATAGGAGAACTGTCCAGAAGAATAAGAAATATGGAGCTTAGAGGACCACAATAGTCAATTCATCCCAGATCCATTAGTCTAACAAGTCTTCTTCCTCTTCTGCTATAGAATTGTGAGGCAGATGATAGACAACATCCTTTTGTTTGTGAACATACCTGTTAATGAAAAGAACTTCCATCAAGAACCAGAGATAAACTATTACTTTCATCTTGACCATGGGTATACAGTGGGAAAGAAAGTGGGTTAATCCATTGTGAGAGTCTTACTTTTCATTTATTTATTTATTGGTGGTGCTGAGGATTTAAGGAGCCTAACACATTGCAGACAAATGTGGAGCTTACTGAATTCCTAGGCCTTGTAACAGAGTGCCATTGTAGTACAATATTCTTAGAGACATGATTTCAATATTAACAAGGGTATTTTAAGAATTAGATGTAAGGAAAATGCTAGAGCACACAAAATATCTGCACAGAAATCTGAGCATCACTAATCTAAATCACTGACAGTTAAGGGAAAGATTTTTATGGTATTTAATAAATACTTCTCAATGGTCAGTAATGTTAATTTATTATGTCTGACATGTAAATACCTCTTACTATATTATTATAATACTTCATTAAACTCTTCAGGACTTTTCTGTGTTTCCCTTTAAATCTGGGAGCAATTTTGCATGTCAGATTTTCCTTTGAAGATGAATGTGGTTTATATTTATTGCAATGAAGTATATATTTTTAATTAGCTGTAATTCAAAGACATACTTTAGGTGCTAGATTTGAAGTGAAGAGGAAATTCCTCAGTGTTCTTTCAATAGAAATCAACACCTCTTAAATCCATAGTAACTCAATAACTTAATAATAGTGAGTTAGTATTGTACTTGCATGTCTTTAATTTTTTTCTTCATAAATGAAGCTATGTCTGCAAAGAATATGAATCTCTATTTGACCATCAATCTCCCATTTGATAATATGAACAATGATTTCAGGTGCCATCCTTTTTAGTCTAGAATGAAGAATCAATGTCTTCAGTTACCATTGTATGATAAGAAACTGAGACAATGAAAAAATCTTCTGTGGATGAGTAGTTAACTGGTAATATTTCAAAGTTATAACTAAACAATATGTGATCTAAAAAAGCACGATGGCATGAATGTCAAAGACAGAAAAAGTTTGTCTTGAGTCCCAGACCTAACCATATCAGACTAAGGAATATTAAAAATGAAAGGTGTCCTCAGGCACACTGAGAACACTAAGTGCAAATAGCACTAGTTAAATATTCTGCTTTTATCTCTAAATTATATGTTTATTGATCACAAGTCCATTTCTTTTCATTTCTGTGAGATGTGAATTCTAGATTAATAATGTGCGCCTCATATTTTGAGTCTTTAACAATATCTGTTGCTAAATACATGACTGCTCATAGTCAGGACAGAATTAGTGGAAGTGGAGAGATTAGTATAGCAAAATCCCAGAAGGTAATGGATTCCAGTGTTAGAGCTGTCAGTGTTTCTGAGGTTGTAGTCAAAGATCTTTTCAGGCATTTTCATTTATTTACTACAGCTTCCATATGGTATTCTTAGTCATAAAATTATAATTGATGTTCGGTAATTAATGAGCTATGTATCAATTAAGATATTGCTGTTGTACAGACATAGGAATTTTTCCCAGCCTCTTTTCTCCTCTGTTGAATTTTTCTTCATAAGCCCACTGGCTTGCATCTCACTGAAATCTGTACTCAAATACTCTCACTCAGTGCGGTTTACTTCAATATTCTATTATCTATCAATCTATCTATCCTATTATGTATGCATGTGCCAAGTTGCATGCCTACCAGATGATGTGTAAAAATATAACAGCATATTCATAAAGGAACAAAGCAATCCTCTCACGGCATAGCAGCTTTATGACTGTTGTACCGACTTCTCAATAGTTCAAATGAATGTAGTCGAACCTGGACTGCATCTCAGCTGAGGTGTTTAAAATGTTTTGTATTCTGACTTCCAGTGAAGACTGGTAACAAGTTAATGATTTGTGTTTCAAACACTGTGGGAAGTTAGTTCCCACAACATCTGCACAAGCTCATTGCCTTGGGGAAGATATAAACGGAAACTATGTTGGTACATCCATATTGTAAGTGATTTTAGAGGCTCTTACCCCCTTTTGATAGTCTCCTTTGGGGAGAAACTGTGCGATAGCATACATAAACACACACACAAACAAGAACACAGACGGAGAAAGAATTGTCGATCATGTCAGGAGAAAGTGAATGTGCCATTTACCCCTGAGCATTCCTTTAAGTGATATTTTTCATGCTTTTAATGTAGCATGTGTGACAATAGAAAATCTGAAATAGTTTATATTTCAACCAGTTAAACCATCTCACCTATATATTTGCCCATAGCTAGAATAAAATGATATGACATTGGGATTTATTTTCAAACATTTAGTTTGCTGAAATAAAACTCCCCTGGAGGTATTGATACAGAGCAGATACAGATGTACTTACATCAGAGTGAAGGAGCAAGAAACACATTACTATCCTCCTGTAAGAAAATTCTCAGGTGGATATTCAACAGAGCTAAATAGCCATTTTAGTAGGTGTTCAGATTTCATTGTTTCATTTGAGACAAGGTGACCTGGAACTCATTATTGTAGCCCAAGCTGGCTTTGAATTTTTGGTGCTACTCCTGACTCAGCCTCCTATATGTAACTCAAAAGTTTGTAGAGGAATCAACACTATAAAGATATTTATAAATGTGTTAAAAGATTAAAAGTACTCCACTGTATATGTCACGATTTTACCATTGAAAATTTGCATGTTTTAGGTAATTCACTTCTGAAAATATGTCTAGTGTTTTCTTCACTAAGGAGGTATTTGATTTGCTTGGGGCTTGGGATTAATTTAAAAAGTCTTAGAGAATATTTTTTTATTAAAAACATTAAGCATTTACTGTAGAATACATTAGTCCCTGTTTTAACAACTCATACTCAGAAATTAATAGAATTAATGAGTAAACTTCAGAAATTCAGAGATCGGGGCAATATAAACAATGCCTTCAATGCGCCACTTAATGCTTGGTCAGTTTTAGACTTGCTATTCTGTTACAACTTGATGAACTGACTTAGTAGCGTAGAATTAATGATTTCTAGGTTTTAATTAACACGCTAAACACTGTGAACTTTTAATATATTTCACTTGTGATTTACAATTTAGGGGCTGAATTTTTTTCCACTTATTAGTGGCTTGTTCTCTCCCTACTAAATTCTCGAGGTTGCTTGTGTGTGTGTTTGTTCTAATGCAAGGACATAATTTTCAACTTTTTAAGCCTTTTTTATGCAGTTATCTGAAGACTGAGAGCTAGGTGCACGTGTCAGGATTCTTCTACATACTCAAAGCATATTTATAGAAGTTTGGAGAAACAGGGCAAACTTGAACACTTTATTATTAGAATAACAAAATCCTGTCATGTTGCTGTAGCACCTGTTTCGACACTTTCTGAGAATCTTTTCAGAGATCTTTGTCACTCTCACTTCCAGTGTGTATTTTGAAATGAGCATTGACGTCGCCATTTGTGAAGAGCATAAATATTCCCAAAGTGCAAATCCATAATTAAGAATATTACAGAGTTGCCTAAGAGCATACAACCTGTTAATCAGTGGTACTTAGAACTGACCCTTTCCATAAATGCCCAAGCAATTCATTAGATCATCTATGATGGCACAGATTCTTACCTCTATTGCCTTGTCTAAGAGAAGTCAAACAAATTACTGATGTTCTGAGCTGAAAATAAAATCTTCCAAAACCAAGCAAACTTTTAAAATAGAAACCTAAGAATAAACACCTGACTGGCCCATTAAAACCAAAGGGGTTGCAGAACTAATTAATGGAATGGAAAATAATTAGCAGTGGGAACAAATGTGCTAGTTTGATCACTGAGACCAATGGCTGAGTATAAGGAGAGGGACAGTTAATACGAGGAATTCCTCTTGATACTATCTTAGGCAGAGCTTTTATTTTCCACTGATTTACCCTCAGGGTAAAAGATTTACTTATAATTAAAGAACAGATCAAAAAGTTAATGTTCACGTATGATTGAAGGTTTGCATCTGCTTGAGGGCTTTCTGAGTGCAATTTGTTGCAGGAGAAAATGAAGATGGCTCTGCTTGTTTATGTGGGGAGATTGTGTTTTTGTATGCATGCGCATGTATGTATGTGTGTGCATGTATGTGAAAGAAAGTGTGTGTGCAAGTTGGTACGTGTTTGTTACACTGGGGCATTTCAAACGAAAGCATGAGGGTTATCATTGGAAGACACACGAAGAGCGTGATTGGATGGTGCAGGATCACAGCAAGAACAGAACATAAATGTCTATATGTTAAGATTCTGGAGGCATAGGAGTAGCTGTGAAATGCAATGCATAAACTCGCCACGAGCAAACAAATAGCATTGAATCAGCCTGAGACATTCTATTTGAAATCAGATCAAGAGGTTAAGAGAAACAAAAAGGAAGAGGTCGGGATGAGAGCCATTTTCTGATGGAACATGCTCACCCAAGTGTATCCTAGAATGGCATAGAATAGTGGATGAAATAAGATGAAAGAAACAAAATCTACCAGCCTTTTCTGTGCCACATCCTATCTAAATAATCATGTCAGTGTTTAGTAGCATCAATTATTTCCCCAAAGTCTGCAAACGCATGAACTCACCAACTGTTTGCAATACCTTCTGTCTTTTTCATTTAATACATGCTTTTGGACATCTCTGTTATACAATATGCTATGTATCTAAATTAAGTTACTTACCCTCTTTCCTTGATTCTGCCATTCCAAGTATCTTTTTCAGGCCCTCTCAGACTCTGCCTTATTGTTAAAGACGCTCCTTTATGTGTTCAAAGTACATTCTTATTCTGCCTGACCGCTAGTTTGTGTATAACAAGCACCATGCTACTTCCAGTTTATGCTCTGTGTGGGATTCATGTGTGAATTATGTCTCCCTAACTAGAAGGTACAATTTTGACGGAAGGGACCTTGTTTTTGAAATCTTGTGCAGCTTCCACTGTGTATGCCACATCATAGCATACTATGCAAGCTAAGCACACAAATCCAAACTCCTATGTTTTCCTGTTTAAAACAAAAGGTAAAACATTTACAAGAAATAGTTCACTGCCTGATTTTTCCTGTGTATGCCCTGCAGTGCTTAATAGGCTGTGTTCATTTAAATAAGGAGAATACCAGTCGTTGGCTGTTCTCCTGACTCTCTTACTTTAATCATTGCAGTTAAATTCTCTGGAACTCCTGTTTCCTCATCTGTAAACTGAAGATGTTTAACTCAACTTCTGGGATTCTATCCCAGCTATGGCTGCATAATTAGACTTAAAGAACTTAGCCATGACTGGTATCAATAATTTTCTTTAATCATCTACATATTAATTACATGCTTCCCAAAACCCTGTTCTAGGCACTGAGTAATTTATGGCGGGGATTGTGTGATGTCTAATTAGGGGGTCCAGGTTCCAGCCCTTAAGAAAGCTACAGAAGAGGAGAAAGAGGAATGCCATGTAACTAACCTGTTGCAGTACAGGGCTCCTAACTTGTGGTACAACGTGTCATCAGCAACATAGCACTTGAGATCTTGTTTTTTTTTTTTTTTTCTCACCATTCTTTTTTTTTCTGTGACAAGTTTTAATATGTATATGATTTTTTACAATTTATTCATTTTATAACCCGATTGTAGCCCCCTCCCTCAACTCCTACCATTCCTACTCTCCCTCCCTCTTCTTCCCTATCCCCTTTCCCCAGTCCACTGAAAGGGGGAGTTCTCCTCCCCTACCATCTGACCCATAGCTTAGCAAGCCTCATCAGACTGCCTGTATTCTCTTCCCCTGTGCCTGGAAAGGCCATATCGCCAGGGGGAAGTGATCAAAGAGCAGGCAATGGAGTTCAGGACAGAGGCAGCTCCTGTCCCCTTTACTCCCAACATAAACACTAGACTACAGGTGGGATACAAAGTGAATAAATTGTAATTAATAAAAATAAAATAAAAACTTAAAAGAAAAAAGACTGAGCCGCTTATCCGCTACTTCTGAGCATGTATTCTAGGTCCTCTCCATGCATGGTTGGTGCCTCAGTTTCTGAAGGGATCCCTGTGCTCAGAATTTTTGTTTGGGTTGGGCTCCTTGTGGAGCTCCTGTCCCTTCCGTGTCCTTCTATCCCTGAAGCCCTTCTTCTGTTGCTCTGCCCAAAGTTTGGCTGTAAGTCTCAGCGTCTACTTTGGTCCCCTGTTCGGTGGAGCCTTTCAGAAGACCTCTATGGTACACTCCAACCCTGTTCCTTCTTTTTCGCCGCTTCTGGTGTCTATCCCGTTAGCCATTCTAAATGAGATGTAAGCATCTGCCTTGGCAAACAAGAGAACTTGTTTAATATATGTGTTCCTATCTCTGCCTCAGCTGGATAAACTGGCAGGCGTGTGGGTGTGTCCCGGTTGCTTCTGTGTTGTCAAGCCCTCTACCATGTTCTATTTTAATTTTGTTCTACAAATGAAATTGAGAACTGTTGGTATAATGAATGGAAACATAGGCTGATCTAGACAATCTTGTTTCTGTTCATTCAAGTGAGGTAACATTCCTCAGTATGATTTATTCCTTAGTATCAGATAGAAACACCTTAAATGTAATTTTTCCTCGTATTGTATTTTGGATCTTTCAAGTCATGTATCAGAATGCATAGCAATTATTGATGTAGTATAAGAGGAGACTTGATTCAATTGCCTACAAAGGGTACAGAGTCAAAATTATTCTATATGTTTTGTTTCAAATAAAAGAAGGTGTATCATTATTGGAACGATTGAATTATTTCAGTTCTGAAAATAGTTTATGATTATGTATTGCTTTGAAAATTCAAAAATACTGTTCACAGAGTTTATGAAGTGTATATTAATTAACACAAGGATTATAAATAGATTACCACTGCCTAAAGCAACATGCAAATTGTTAACTCCACTATAGACCACAGAAGAATATTTTATTCTTTTTCAGTTATTGCTCCAATTCATTTTAGGTAATATTACTTGATATATATTACATTTATAAACAAGTGTGATGTGTAAAGAAATTTTGCAAAGTAAATTTATTTGCATAATGAGTACTGTTTCTGAAGTGGAGAAATCCCTACACACTATTTGTTCCTGACTTCCCACTTACTTCAGTGAATATAAGCACTATTCTGAAGAAAAAAGGAAAAGATCCATTGAATTCATGCCTGGTATGTCTTTAATCATGAAATTATTAATATTTGAATCTTGCTTGCTTCACTCAATATTGTAATTGTGAGATTCTTGCATACTTTCACATTAGCATGCAAAGAAATCATGCTCACTGCCCTTTGCACCAGGTCACTTTAATGAAGAATAAAAGGCTCAAGTGTAGAGAATCTAATAAAAATATTTCATAAAAGGGTTAAAAATGAACATGTGAGAAAAGCCAGGAACCAAATATATTGAAATTTCTAGTTTACACCTCATTCGGGATGCGACATGCCTCCATTTTGCTCATTCAAGGTTAGAGTCTGTGTTACCCCTTCAGCCCATTCTCATTGACAGGCTTGATGAAGTAAAATATGCTGCCTTATCATGAGTCTCAAAGGCATGTGAGAAACTTACCTCATCCAGTCAATCAAGTGTTTTAAATGAGAATCTCGGAAATGGCCTCATATCACTAAAATCGTTAGCACCTTGGCAATAAAATAAAATACTAGCTTTTGCCTTTATTTAACTTGCAACTAGGTGATTGGAGCTATAGTAACAGTAAACCCTTAGTAAATAATTGGTTCTAGGTTTCTCAGGGTTTAAATTCACTCCTGTATAACCAAATACCTCTCCCCCCAAGTTCCCCCCAAGTCTGTCTTTCTTCATTTCCTCCTCTGTTTCATAGTCCTTGTAAATGGTCATTAATGAAAAAGACATCTGAAGGCAAATTGCATAGAACATTTGCATACACTATCCTCCTACACAAATGGTCTAAGCATCAAATTGTAGCAATACCACTTAACATCTGTGATATCTGTGAAGTAAATGTATCCTTGTAACAGCAGCTTCTTTATGCTCACAGTGCTGGGTAATGTTACCTCTCTGCAGTTTAGATTTAATCAAATACATTCTCTTCAGTTCAGAGTCAAATGCTTTGCAATAGCTTTCTTGTGTTATCAATGCTTGGGAGTTCTGCTGGCTTCCAGGACAGAAGTGCACATATATCAGAACTGTGAAGAATGATATACAACTCAACTTAGTGTTATAATTAGTGCATTTTCTAAATTATGTTATAAACTACTATGAAAATAGAATGTTTTTATTTAAAATGCCTTGCACCTGGAGGGAAAATGCATATTATACCATATAATTAAATATTGAAAGAATCTGCTGAAATAAAAATTTTATTCAAACATATTCAATATGGATTAAGTTATTTATAATTTTGCATTATGAATCCTTACAAATTAGGGAGTAGTATTTCTCCATTCTATTATTGTATTGTTGAAAATGTAATTATAAATATGTATTTCAATAATTTATTTACATATTTTAATTCTGTAGTTGAACAAGTTCAATCTCTCAAATCTGAAATAACTTCAATAAACAAATTGAATGCAAATACATAACTAACTTTATATTAATTTGCTTAATGGTCATATATAAAAATATAATTATGACATAAAAATGCAAGCAAAAAAATTATTACATTGGAGAAGATATAATGGTATATTTTAATGATGGTCCTGCATGCATATGAAACATTTGCAAAATGATAAGAAGCTAAAACCAATAAATTTCATATTTTGGTAACTCTTATATTAATTTGATTTGTACTTCTTACTATTATATTAAAACTATCTATATTAATATTTAGAACTTTCTCAAAAATGTTTCATGTTTTTTTTCAAAATGGTTTTCTCTTGAACACTGTGTCAAACAGTGTTTCTAGTAATCTAAACAGAATATTTATCCTGTACTTAATTTCACTGAAAAAATAGAGATAATGATGGGTATTATTTATGACAAGCAAATCACAAAAAAAAAAAAGGTAAATATTGAGTTCCAATATTTTTTTTCCTATGTCAGTACAAGTTTCTAGAGTTAATTGGGAGAAGAAGTAAGATTTAGTGACAGCTTTGCCCAGTCACTCTTCGGCTTTGAAGAAGAGAATGTACTGTCACAAGTCATTATATCACTAGCTGTATAGACCCTATCCACCTACACAGTTATTTTTATTGCCTGTGACATTTTTCTCTTGAATTAAGTGAGGTGCCCCTGGCATTTTGCCCAACCAGTGTAGTGGTAGACTTGAATCTTTTGTTTATTTCATCTACCCAACACTTCAAAAGGATAAAAAAAAAGTTAAGATAATTATTTAATTATTCAAGTAAAATTTCAAGGTATAATTTTACCAACACTTTTCAGATGATATATTAGCTTGACCTTTTACGAGATCAAATTTTATTAGTAGTATGATGATTCTTCAAAATAGTAAATAACAGATAAGTTGTTCAGTTCCTATCCATATGTTGACACATGATATATGATCTTTGTTTAGAAAAACATTGGAAATGTTCTCAGAGAGAATTTTATATTCACAAAGGCCTTCATAGAAAGTTTACATGCTTTTAGGCCCTGTGCTGTGAAAACCAGTAGACCTCAATTACATGCATGGACATTGATTTATAACCATGTTCTTCCCATGATGCATTTCATTGCTTCGTATTCATCACACACCATACTTTAATAGTTTAACAAATAATTTCAGCTGATTGGTCATCTGATGGCTCAAATTCAGAGGAAAAGAAGAGAAGAAACCAGTCAGTGAGCAGTCACTTATAGAGAGGTTTTTGTTTTGTTTTTCTTTCTTGTTGTCCTTGAGTAACAGAAAAAGACAGGAAGATAATCATGAAGGAAAAAGATGAACCTCAAAGCTAAAAGCATAGAAACTTACCTAAGTAGGGCAAATATCCTAGACAGGAAGATAATCACTATGGGAATTAAATTTTTGTTTAATAAACAGAATTGGAAAACAGGTCGGGAGTGTGGCACCTTAAAGGGTGGTTCCACCTATAATCTTTTGAGGTAAAATTGGTCTCATTTTTGTTTGTTATAAGTTAGCAAAAACACCAGAGTTATTGATTCATTACACTTTTTTTTAAAAAAGTTGTGATGTGTTTTTGTAGATAAGATATGGATATCAGTCAGCTATACATTTACTTAATGTTGAGTTGGTAGACAGACTGTGTCATTTCACAACTGTGACAGGAAGCTCAGAAACATCTGTGACGACATGACTTTCAGATGTAAGGCTTTTATACCCCAGTGTTATTCTCAGGGTCACTCTTCCACAAAAGGATGCTAGGTTAAAAACAATGTGTACACGCATTTCTTTTTATATTTTGTTTTTACACGATTTAACATCTTAGCTTACTACTAACATGATATATATTATGTCTAAGATATAAGTCTTAATAGCTCATATCTTAGTAACATATAAGATTTACTTACTATTTTCCTCTACAGAGTCACACAGTATGACAAATTAACACCATCAACAATACTGCTTTTATTTCTGTAAAAATATCAGCAAAGCTGGTAAACACATGCTAAAAATTTATTTTTCTTGCTACAATAAGGGCTGGGCTCCTCGGCTCCCTTACAGGTTCTAGTTTGACATCACAGACATTGTATAGGAAGGTTGTGAGAAGAAGTTAAAGGCAACACTTAAGGACACTACTAGTCTTGAACTCAAATGCGAACATATAAAGGAAAAAAAAACCTAACAAAGACAGTAAGTGTCTTGTCTTCATTGTACAGTAAGAAAATAAATTATAGGAATGAATTAAAATTCTGGAAAATCTAAGGAGAGTAAGCACTGTAGACCAATGCCTTGTAATATAATTAGCAAAAAGATATCAGTATACATGCATTGGTGATTATACCTGAGTTGTGGTTGTGTTTTAGGTAAAAAAAAAAGATAATAATGGTTTTTCATATATCTTGCTACTTAAGAAAAAAGAAGAATCCTAATTTTCACAGGATCCTGGATCCTGCCATATTTCTTTTATAGGAACAGTAAGCGGAGGTTAAGAGGATTCAAAGACATATTCTGGGAAAAGGAAGGGAAATCTTTCTAAGAGGAAGTTAAAAGAATTGGGTAATTCCTAAATCCAAGAACCAAACCCATTAACAACAGAATGCTTTACATAAGCTATGAAGCTTTTCATTGTGATTGATTCTTATTACCCCAGCTGCCTGCAGACTTTTCTTTTGTATTGCAGATAGCAGATGGCTTAGATGTGAGTGCACAGGATGAATAGTGAGTGTCTCTACAAGGACAGGTCACTCACCTTTAAAGTGACTAAAAGTTCTTTGTGTTTTGCGAAGAGAAATATTTAGAATTTCTGTCAAGTCAAATGTCTGTGGCATTTTGTTCTCCAACATAATGGAATTCATTTTTGGAGCGTTTTTTTTTAAGGTACACATGTGTAGCTATGGCAACACCAGGGTAATCAGTCTGTTTTCTCAAGCACATATATTTTGTAATGAGGCAGAGGCATATTCCCTGGGATATGTTGCTCTATGCCTCTGAAATAAGAAACTGGTTTTCAGTCTCAGTTTTATTCTCTTTAGAGGAGAATGTATCTCCCATATTTTAACATAGAATATTTGCCAAACTACCACAGTCCTGTCAATGAATCTTTCATATTTGAACGTCTTCCCTTCCGCTTTCTAAACGCTAAGTGAGCATAGGCTTGAGTATGTGACTGGCATAATGTGAAAGAAGGTGAGTTTGTAGCTGAGGGCTGAGTAGGAGACTAGATGCTTAGCTTCTTGTCTGAGGTTGTCTTTATTCAAGTGGAAAGTATTTTCATTACCAGATTTGAGATTAACACTGAAAGGTGCTTTGTTCACTAAAATGAAATGCAAGCAAGAGGAAGATTAATAAATTGTGGAATTTACACCCTCAAAGAAGAACTTTATAGGTGTTATATGGAGAAGTTCCAGTGTGAAATAAAACTGGCTTTATACATGTTAGTATTTTGGAACACAACCTGCTCCTGGGTTACCCAGCAACTTATGATGTCATCATGTGTCATCAGCCAGGTGGCCACACGTGGACGGCGGACGGCGTGGTTTCCTTGCCCCTTAAAGGGCTAACCCTGACACGTGGTTGCTCTCTTACTCTCTCTCTCTCTGACAGTCTTACACTCTCTCTTCCTCTGGGCACCCCCCTTCCCTTTCCTTTTTCTCTCTCTCTCCCCATGTCCGCTCCCCTCTTCCCCCCTCCCTCCTAATAAACCTCTCACAGAGAATATCGGTTGCCTCATGCTTTATAATGACATTTCAATACACATTTCTGTTGGGTGTGTCTGCTTAACCATTAGATATTAGAGACAGTGTAGTGATATAGAGAGGAGTGGAATAAAAGAGGCACTACACATTTTTGTTTTCAAGTTTAAAGCCATGCTTGAAATCTAGATGAGATCAAATGCATTCAGGATTATATGGTCATAGACCATCCTTGGTACATTAGTTATTAGCAAAATTTTTAAGAATGAGACGGAATCATAAGAGGTTTTGAATGCCCATTTAATAAGCATCCATTGTAATTTTGCTTATTTTATTCAACACTCCAGAGTTTTCACATTTCTCATTTAGATGCATGTAAACACAAACTTTTTTGCTTGTTATTAGTGGAATTGATATTTTTTAACCAATATGTCAAAATAAAAAACTCATCATGAAAAAATTTAAAGTAATGGGAGCTTTTAGCTAAGAAGAAAAAAAAAGAGGAGGGATTGGAGAGCCAGAGAGAGTATGATGGAGGGAGGGTAGGGAAGGATGAAGGTAGGATGGGAAGAAGAGAGGGAGAGAGAAAGAGAGAACTAGGAAAGGCATAGTAGAAACCTGTAGAAAGTTGTACCTTCCCCACAAAAGTCAAACAAACAACACAACAACAACAACAACAAATCTTTCTCACACACACTCTTTCTCACAGAAAAGCCAAGAGTTGTATTATATTGGGTGATCTTTCTCTACTTCGAACCAGAGTTATGTTATGTTTATGAAAGCTGCATACCTGTTCAACCTAGATTAATTAGTTGCAGGGAAACTATATGCTCTTCCTTAACTGGCTGTTTTTGTTTGTTTGTTTGTTTAATTGATTGATTGATTTTTTTTTTAATGTGACTAAAGGTGGGAGCTCATTCTTTAAACTCTGGCAGCATCACAGACTTTTTATGACTCTCTTTATTCTGGCATTTGGGATAGAAATATGATCAGACAAGTACCCCTGTGTCTATCTAGCTGGATGAGCTAGATGGCTTCCTAGCAACACAGCGTCCTGTGTGACATCACCAGCACTCAGAGTCTGCAAGGCTCAAGGCTCTGAGTGGAAATTAAACCCTGATAGCAGCTTCTGAAAATTTTAAAGAGATTCATCTTCTTAAAAAATCCACAAGTGTAAACTTCTTTTGTGTTTTGTCTTCAGGCTGTCACCACTAAAGGGCCTTGCCTAATTGCTATTATTCTAAAAGAAAAAGAAAATGATTCTTTTGTGTTAAAATGCCAGCAATAATCATGGGTAGAACAGATTCATAAAAAAATAGAATATTTATGATTAAGTTAAAGAGAAAAACATACAAAAAACTTTGAGTTCAAACTGTCTGCTAATCATTGTGTATTTTAAGCGAGCACATTTAGTCATACCCATGCAATGGTGTTTTCTCCTTAAAAATCCCATATTGCTATTGTTGGAATTATGAAAATGTAGCTGCATAAAAGAGAAATGCTACCCTATATCTGCTCACACACCTAAATATCAACTTACGGTATCTTGATGTTTCTCAGACAGCTTGCAACATTTTAACTGTCCACAGTCTGATGAAAACTGTTGTTACCTACTCCATTAAGATGCTTAGTCTTCCTGCCATGGCATTATTAGTTCTTGAAATTTGTCCTGGTATTATTTCCAGAGTGTTTCAAAACCGGTAGCTTCTTACACCAGAACATGAAGTGACGAAGAAGTAGCAAAAGTCACAGTCACATTATATGCACTTACAAATATTAAATGTGATATTTTAAAAAAAAATTCAGAAGTGATTTATATTTTCACAGAGAGAATAAGGATTAGTCATCCAATAATGGATTGTTCTATAGCAGCATTAGCTTTAGAAAAAGAAGCAACTGGAGATGGGTAGAGATTGCCTGCATGTGCCCATGAGGAACACTGAATATGTTGTTGCGATTAGATACTATAAAATTGGAAACTACACAGAGGCTTCTTCAGATTAGGTAGCGTTTTCTCCCAATGGATGATTTTAGTGTTTGATATATGCATAAAAGCATGTTCAATGTCATTGTGAATTCAGGCTAACTGTCTAATATCAGAATTTATCATCACGAGGGAGACATGAACCAGAGACTAGCATCTTCTAATTCCTCTAAGGAGACTTACAGAACTCTGCCAATCAAGAGAAGTGACATTACCCATGCATCCAAAGAACAGCAAACAGAACTCTCTTTGGCAGCCAAGAGAGTATGAAATAAGACATTTGCTTTCAGAGGGTTTAACTTTTGCCTCTGTAGTAAGGTACTCATGGTTTCAGGAAATTTAATCTCGCCTGTATTATATTTGAAGTGCTCAAGGCCAATGAAGAGCTCAGTTGGTTAAAGGTGCTTGCTACCAATCCCGTTAACCTGAGTTCCATTCCTGTAGTGATGCGGTAGAAGGAAAGAACAGATTCCTGAAAGTGGTTCTCTGACCTATGTGTGTGTGTGTGTGTGTGTGTGTATGGTATATATGGCACCTGTATATATGTGTGTGTGTGTGTGTGTGTGTGACTCATTGAATACAATGTAATATAAAGAAAAGAAGTTCTGAGCCCATCGCAGCAATGGAAGATCAGAGGAATTAAAGTTCTATGTGCTATTTCTGCTTAAGATAAAAAAAAAATTGTGTTTATAATATTATTGAGTTTTTATACTGGTTTCCTTTAATTATCTATGAACAGCAATGTCAAACAGAGAGACTGGGGATTACACAAATGAATCTTAAACTTCATGCAGGTAACTGATAACACTGAATAATTCCCAGACCTTGAGATTGAATCTTATGACTCTCTGATTATTTTTCAGATGAACAAAATTTTATATTTTCAGGGTGTAGAGAACATAGCTAAAGATATCAGCTTAATTCACCATGTGAATACCTGCTCTATGCAAATGCTATGCTAGATTTTTTTCAAAGATTAATAAAAATAATATATATTCACAATACAGTCATTGATAAATTTTTGTTTACATTTACTCTGTTCTAGGCACCATACTTAAATAAGTGTTTTTACTTATTCTGACTCTTACGGAACCACTGATTTTGTGAATAACATTTTAGTTATGCACAAACTCATGTAGGAATAAGACAGAAAAATGTTAAATAACTCTCCAAACACTATTGCTTTTTATATTAAAGTGTTCAAAAAATCTGTATAAACATTAAGTCTGTGCTTTTAACTTATTGTGCCCATGCTTTCAAATGTTAGCTATTGGGCAGGAGGGCTAGAAAAATGGTACAAACTATAGTATAGGTACAACAAATGTCAAAAGATACAAAAAAAAAAAAAACAAAAAAACAAAAAACAACAACAACAACAAAAAAAACTTTATGAAAACTGATGCTGGGAAGTTAATTTGTACATCAGTAAAAGAGGCTAAGCCATGTTCTAGAGAAACAAAACATTCCTCAGAGCCTGATAGTGGGGCTTGATTAGAATTGCCATGGCTATAAAAAGTTGTGCTTTTCAGTGACATTGTCTGAACTGAGGAGGAAAGAAAGGATGAATTTCAAAAAACATTTCAACTCGTGAGATTAACAAGAGCAAAGACTGAAGGGAGGAGAGATTATACAAGGCTCTTCCAGGACTGCTAAAACAGACAAGCATTGTCTTAGTTAGGGTTTCTATGCCTGTGGCCAAATACCATGACCAAGATTCAAGTTGGGGAGGAAAGATTTTATTTTGGTTTATAATCCTGTATCACTGTTTATCATCAAAGAAAGTCAGGACAGGAGCTCAAGGATGGCAGGAATCTGGAGATGGAGTGCTGCTTACTGGCCTTCTTCAGTTGGCTTGCTTAGCCTGCTTTCCCTTAGAACTCAGGACTACCAGGCCAGAGATGGTAAGGCCATTATGCAATGGTCTGCTGCACTAGAAATACAAAGCTGGAGCAGGCACAGAAGACACAGAGACACTCTCGAACTATAAGCTGTATGAACCTCAGATCTCATGGTGAAGGTTGCCAGAAGTGACATGTGACAAGGGTCTTATTCGAGGGAAGTACTTTAGAAATTCCATGCTTTATACATAAATGAACCAGTATAGGTGGAAATGACATTAATTTTTTAAGACCTGGGTATAGCAATAGTTTCTCTCAAGGAGAAGTACAGCATCTTTCCCACAGCACATCGCGTGGGAAATGCTTTTCTCTCCTGTATTTTCACTATAGTTGTAGACTAGAAAAGTCATTTGTACAAATGTAGTATAATTTCCTCTACTTATGAATTCTCCATAGCTGTGTGTGGCACTACCCTTGTGACTATAGCAGAAGGTTTTTCTTTTAAAATATTGAACAAATGAAGCTTTTAGTCTTCATTTCACTTTTATGTTTTCGTCACACAAAACACATGTTAATATTAGAATTTAGGTTACTTCTGAACATTCAATACTTATTCCACGTCATATGAAGCAAAATTTGACATTTTTTTCCAACCATCTAGCTTTTCAAAACCTTAAAAATGCACTCCAAATTACAGCTATTTTTGTAATCAACATTTGAGTGATTTTTATCAATTATTAATCTAGTTATGTTTTTATTGCTCGGTTTAATAGCAGAGGACAGAAAATAAAGATTTTAAATTCTAAAATAATAAGACAGTCTCATGTGATTAATACTATGACAATATTCAATTCCAGTGTACTAGTCAGGGTTAAAGTTTTTGGATGCCAAACCCTTTTTTAATTTTTTTTAAATTATTTAATTTTATTTTATGTGTATTAATATGAAGGTGTCAGATCCCTTGAATGGGAGTTACAGACAGTTGTGAGCTGTCATGTGGGTGCTGGGAATTGAACTTCGGTCCTTTGGAAGAGCAAACAGTGCTCTTAACCACTGAGCCATCTCTCCAGACCCTTCTTTTTTAATTTTGATTAGTTACACTTTATTCACTTTGTATCCCCCCATTAACCCCTTTCTCCTCCCTTCCTAATACCACCTTCCCTCCCCCTTTTTCACACATGCCCCTCCCCAAGTTCACTGGTAGGGGATGTCACCCTCTCCTTCCTTCTGATCTTACTCTGTCAAATCTTATCAGGAGTGGCTGCATTGTCATCTTCTGTGGCCTGGTAAGGCTGCTCCCCCCTCAAAGGGAGGTGATCAAAGAGTAGGCCAATCAGTTTATATCAGAGGCAGTCCCTCTTCCCATTACTATGGAACCCACTTGGACACTAAACTGCCATGGGCTACATCTGTGCAGGGGTTCTAAGTTATCTCCATGCATGGTACTTGGTTGGAGTATGAGTCTCTGGAAAGACCCTTGTGTTCAAATTTTCTGGTTCTGTTCTTCTTGTGGAGTTCTTGTCCTCTCCAGATCTTTTTTTTTTTTTTGTACAATTTTTTTCTTTTCTCTTTTTTTTTTAATTTTATTTTTCTCATTAGTTACATTTTGTTAATTCTGTATCCCTCTCCAGATCTTTATTTCCCACTTTTTTCATAAGATTCCATGCACTTTTCCCAACAGTTGGCCATAAGTCTCAGCATCTGCTTTGATAATCTGCAGGGCAGAGCATTTCAGAGGCCCTCTGTGGCAGCTTCCTATCTTGTTTCCCGTTTTCTTCTTCTTCTGATGTCCATCCTCTTTGCCTTTCAGGATAGGGATTGAGCATTTTAGTCAGAGTCCTCCCTCTTGATTAGTTTCTTTAGATGTACAGATTTTAGTAGGTTTATCATATATTATATGTCTATATGAGTGAGTATATACTATGTGTGTCTTTCTGTTTCTGGGACAGCTCACCCAGGATGATCCTTTTCAGTTCCCACCATTTACCTGCAAATTTCATGATTTCCTTGTTTTTCATTGCTGAGTAATATTCCATTGTGTAGATGTACCACAATTTCTGTATCCATTCTTCAGTCGAGGGGCATCTGGGTTGTTTCCAGCTTCCGGCTATTACAAATAAAGCTGCTACAAACATGGTTGAGCAAATGTCCTTTTTGTGTACTTGAGCCTCTTTTGGATATATTCCTAGGAGTGGTATGGCTGGATCTTGAGGAAGCGTTATTCCTAGTTTTCTGAGAATGTGCCAGATTGATTTTCAGAGTGGTTGTACAAGTTTGCATTCCCACTAGCAATGGAGAAGGGTTCCCCTTTCTCCACAACCTCTCCAGCATAAGTTGTCACTTGAGTTTTTCATCTTGGCCATTTTGATGGGTGTAAGGCAAAATCTCAAGGTTGTTTTGATTTGCATTTCCCTGATGGCTAATGAGGATGAGCATTTCTTTTAAGTGTTTCTCTGTCATTCAATATTCCTCTATCGAGAATTCTCTGTTTAGCTCTGCTCCCCATTTTTTAATTGGGTTATGGGTTTGTTGCTTTTCAGCTTCTTTAGTTCTTTTTTTCCCTCTTTTATTATTATTATTACTATTAATTACACTTTATTCATTTTGTATCCCCCATAAGCCCCCCCCTCCTCCCCTCCTGATCCCACCCTACCTCCCCTTTCTGCATGTATGCTCCTCCCCACTTCCACTGATAGGGGAGGTCCTCCTCTCCTTTCTTCTGATCTTAGTCTATCAGATCACATCAGGAATGGCTGCATTGTCTTCTTCTGTGGCCTGGTAAGGCTGCTCCCCCCTCAGGGGGAGGTGATCAAAGAGCAGGCCAATCAGTTTATGTCAGAGGCAGTCCCTCTTCCCATCACTATGTAAGCCACTTGGACATTAAACTGTCATGGGCTACATCTGTGCAGGGGTTCTAGGTTATCTCCATGAATAGTCCTTGGTTGGAGTATGAATGAGTCTTTGGGAAGTTCCCTGTGTTCAAATTTTTCTTGTTCTGTTGCTCTCCTTGTGGGGTTCCTGTCCTCTCCAGCTCTTGCTATTTCCCACTTCTTACATAAAATTCTATTCACTCTGCCTGCAAGTTGGCCATCAGGCTCAACCTAGGAACCTGCTACAGAGAGCCTCTGAAAGCCAGAAGAAGAAAACAGGAAACAACCTAGAAACCTGCCACAGAGGGCATCTGAAAGTCTCTGCCCTGCAGTCTATCAAAACAGATTCTTTAGTTCTTTATATAGACTGGATATTAACCCTCTCTCCCGTAAAGGGTTGGTGAAGATTCTTTCCCAATCTGTAGACATTCGTTCTGTTTTGATGACAAATTCTTAGTTTTAATTTAGCTACTTGATACCTTTTGTAGTGTATATACATGAGCAATGTATTATTTTTAATTTTTATTTTTAACATTTTGCATATGTTTGTGTCTCTGTGGCAATTTGCATAGGATCAAAGAGGATGCAAATTTCCTCAGATCTCTTGTAACTGGTGGTTTAGGTGCTACCATGTGTAAATACTGGTGACAAATTGCAATACTCTGGAAGACCAGGAAACACAATTAACCACTCAATTAACCACCACAATTAACCATCTCTAAACCCTCTACTAATTTTTATTTTGCTAGTAAGATTTATATACATTATCAATTACATATTTTTAGTTACTTAAAAATAAAGGCCATGAATAGATATGGCATTTTATGAGTTTTTCAATACTTCTGTGTATGTGTGGTATATAAATCATATATGGCTATGAACACCTGCAGACAGATAATTTCTCTTATTGCGAAAAGCTGTGGTTGGGATGTATGATATGAGAAAAGAATCAATTTTCAATTGAAAAATAATTTGGAAAAAAAAAAGAAGAAAAAACTCCATAATTATAAAGAGACCATTTAAAACACAAACACTCCGGGTATTTTGATATTCTAGAGGCAGTTTCTATGACTTATTTTCCTTAGGAAAATATATAACATCTATCAAACTAAAATTAGGACAAGATGGGCAGCTAATGGAGGCAAATCAACAGGCTCAGGTTTATAATCTTCCTTGAGTGTGCTGAAGGAGGGGATCTGCAGGGAATCCCTCTTCATGTCTGGCCCTGCTTAACTCCCACTCTTCCGTTCTGATTTTGATAGCAAAGAAAAAAGTTCAGTAAGTTGGGGTTTAAAGATGTAATTGGTCTTTGTTATTGATTTGAGGACCAGATAGATTCCTCCTTGGAAGAAAAGCCAGTACAGCAGGGACATGAGTTTGTATGGGTCAGTTTGAGCATGGACAAGTTCATAATACAAAAAGTGGCTTGGGCTAGATTAGGTGGCTCTTTACCACACTGGCACATGTTGGCGGGGCCTCTTCTGAATCATTGCTATGAATTTCCTATATCATTTTGTTTCCCTTTCCGTAAAACTGCCTTCTTTGAGGATTTGGATATTACTTTCATGGAACGTCAGTTCTGGACAATACATGGTAGTGGTTAAGGTTAGTTTGTTGACATGGAATATGAACACAGATAATCCACTTAGGTTTCAGCTTCAAGAAGCTCTTTCCATACCAAGAGCTTTCTTTATTTTTTATTTAAGTATCTTTTATTTAATATTTATTGTGTTTATTTTACTCCCCCTTTTAGTATTTTTAAAAAGACAATATTACTATGAGACTCATGTTGGCGTCAACTTTTCTAGGTAGACCAGCCTCCAGATTTTCTGCCTTTCCTCCTAAACTGGCTATCTCATACGCCCTTGTTGCAAAACAAATATTTCTGGAAGTTAGGTTTTTATTCTCTGGTGTATTTTCGCCACCGAATGCTAAGCACACACTTCAGCTAAATCTTTCCTGTGTAATACTCATTCTGTGTAATTAATCAATGATCTGATTCTCTTTTCAGTTTATGACACCTTCAAATGGTTTAGGGGGTCTTACAGCAGCTATACATTTCTGCTTCTACAGTATTCCCCCATTGCTTCTGTGTAGTAAATATTACGTGAAAGTTTGCATGAAAGTATTGAATGAAACATAACAGTAAAAAAGCATGAACTTCAGTTTGGTTACTATTAAACCAACTATGTGGGGTTACCAAATAGTGTAATAAATGTGTAAAACTACAGGTGTTTTAGGAGGCAGAAACATTTTTAAAATGTGGTTTAAATTGTGCCAAGTAGGGGACCAGCTTAGAATTAAACTTGCTACAATATTATTTAAATACTGGAAGGTAGCTGTTGCAAAGATCCAGCTTGCTTTTACTTAAATCACTTGTCTGAACATAGCAACAGGATAGGTAGGGTTTGATGGATTGGCTTATTATGGGTAAATTGAGCATGCAATAATCTAAATTGATCATTAAAGAGACAGAATCCTAAACCATCCATGCTGTTACTGTTCGAATTCAGTTCTGTAGCATGGCCAAAGTAGGAGGGTAAATAAAAAGAATGATAAATTTTTCCAAACATTTCAGACCCAGGCTTTCAACAGGTTTTTGTTAGGAAATAGTACATAAAGACGTTTTCAATGACCAGATAAAAATCAAATTTGGCAACTGAGAGCATACATTATCCTTTGAAACACTCCAGGCTATAGGGTTTCTTTTTCATTTTGTGTCAGTCATAAACCTGTTGTCAGGGGGAAATTTTTAAAAGTTGTTTCAATTTTGATGTTAAACATTCCTTGTTAAGCAGTGTGCTGGCGCTCTGTATCTTTCACACAGTGCTGTGTTTTTTAGCCATCTATCTCTTTTTGTAAAAATATATAAAAATATTCTCTGTAGATTTAGATTCAGACTCGGCTCCTAGAAGATATATTTTACTTTAACCCTTAGCTTTTTTTTTCTTTTTGTCTAAACTAGATTAGAAATGGTCTATGTCCATTTTATTACATTTTCTTAAGTAAGAGTGAATTCTGTTCTATCTACATCTGAGGTCTCAATTTCCTATATAGTAATGTGAACATGGTTGAATTTCCTCAGAATCAGATTCAATTAGTTAGTAGGCAGTGGGGGAGTCATGTAGCATAATTTGTTATCTATGTATCAATAAGATGGAAAATTAAGGCCTATGTGTGTCTATCTGTCCTCATTTGTTCTCTAAATTCAAATAGTATTATTACTTTATTTCATTATCAGAGCATGATGATTTTAATTTTAAGAACAAAACCATAATTTGGGAAGAAAATGAAATCATCACAAGCAATTTATGCCCTACCACACCCACAGCCAAACACCCCTCCCATTTAAAGCCTTTGCTTTTCTTGGTTTTACGGGAAGAAATATTTAGATAGGGCTTGTTTTCAGCTGATCCTACTTACTTTGTATATCTAGCTGTTAATATGTTCTTCTGATTTTAAACTCTATAGGAATGATATTAGCTTATAATATCCATATGTAATCATCATTTAACCAGTTTTCTTTTCTTCTAATCAGAAGTTTTCAGTTTTCTAGCATTTTCAATAGTGCTTTGAATGGAACATTTTTAAGTTTTAGATAAGCCATGAGGTTTTAGAGTGGAAATTAGTAGATGTAAGAGGAAATATGTATATATATTTAAACATATATATACTTATATGCTTAAATTTGTATAGATAAATGTGTATATGTATACACATGAATTATATACAATTATTAGATATAAGGGAAGTATATGTGTATGTGTATATACATATATGTGCATAGATATATATATGTACATAAATAATATATGTGAATTCATATATACATTATAATTCGTATAAATATAATATGTAATTCATATATATATAATATATGAATTATATATGAATTCACTGCAATTCAGGAGGCCACTTTATCTGTTAGTGAGGGCTGTATGTTTAAAAATACTTATTATTACAATTTAGGTAATCATATAACATCAGATAAAACGAAAAGCCAACATAAAGGAAATTTTGCATTTCATTCTCTTCATGGCCATAGCAAAAAAATACTAATTTCAAGTATTACTTATTTATTTCATTATTAAGACTGACATTCTTAGTGCCAAGCTAATTATGGGATGTAGTCACAGGACATGTCTTATGAATCTCTTCTGATTTAGGAAACAGTGAAATAGGTTTACCACCTTAATAAAAATAAGCTCAGCTTCTATGTTTTTGAAAGCACAAATCTGTTTGCACATGGTGACTGCACAAATAGAGAGTTCTTCTACTGTTATTTGTGTAAGAAATCCTTGATGATCATATCTTCCAGGGTCTTCAAATGAGGATATTTAGTTACATTCAATGTGACACACAAATGACAAAAATGAGTTAATTTTCTTCCTATTCAGTAATGGGGGCAAATGCATTTGTTGCTGTAATGTACTTATGTCAAATGTATTAAAATATATTAGAATTGCAAAATGAAATGTTCATTAGAAAATGCAATAAAATGTTGCTTTTTTTTTGCTCAATGTTATGACGACTGTGAGGCCTAATTAACTGCTACCAGTGGAGACCCCGGTGGCAGTATTGTTTGAGAAAGGATAGACCTTGGGAAGGACCGCTAAAGACTCATTAGCTCATAAACTGCTCTTCAGCTTAATTTCTATTGAATAAGTGCATATTTATGATAAAAAGTAAAAATGTTTACATCCCACTCACATTTAATTATCCTGATAGCTTTCATATCAATGTTGTTTATTTCTCGTGTCCTAGACAAAGAAATGGCTTTAGAGCCTTCCCCTTTCTTCATTACCTTTAATCGTTTTCACTTATGATGAAATACGCCTTATAAACGCCTTTAGCATTTGCATTTATTATACAGTCATCAGCAGAGAATCTAATGACTTCCAAGATATGCAGGTAAATTATAACCTTTAAATCCTATTCATCTCTATTCTTATTATCTTCTTCCAGAGAAGTCAAATAGGTTCGTTACAGACTTATTATTATGATAGTTTCTCCTCAATATAACCATTTCTTCCTCTGAGGAATTATTTTCTTTTGTCACTGAACCTGCACTTTAGGACAAATTATGCTTCTTTATGTAATTGGTGCACAGTCAGGAGCCCTTCCTTCTCATTTGGCATCACCACACCCATTTTAGCCAGAACAGATTTTTTTTTTTAATGGCCCCAGACAACACAGACAAAGAATGTAGCTGAATCCTGAGGTCCGTGCCCCTGTGGAGTATGTTATAGATTGAATGCAAAATAGTCCTCACAGCTTGTGGCCCTTGTAACTATAGATCATTTTGGAGGTAAGACTTGTCCGTTAGATGTAAGTGACTAGGGACCTTATAGGTGATACCTAGCCCTGGTTCTGGCCACAGTGTCTCTGTTTGGGTCTGCTAACATGTGAGAAATATTTACTATACCTTCTTACCACAATATCCTCACACCTTTCCTGCCGTGACATAGTGAGATCTGTCTGAACTCTTGGTTCAAATGTCTCTGACATGAACTCAGTGGCTGGCTCATTGATCACCTCCCCCTGAGGAGAGAGCAGCCTTGCCAGGCCACAGTAGAAGACAATGCAATCACTCTTGATGAGACCTGATAGATTAGGTTCAGATGGAAGGGGAGGAGGACCTCCCTCCCCTTGGAGAGGGACATCAGATGAGATGAGGGAGGAAGGGTGGAATTGGGAGGGAATAAAGGAGGGTCCTACAGCTAGGATACAAAGTGAATAAACTGTAACTAATACAAAGAATGAAAAATTAATAATAAAAAGTATGTATAACTTGCCCTTATGAAGTTGTTTCAGGTATTTTGATCACAGTAATACAAAAGTAACTGATAGAGACAAACTAAACAAAGATATTACATTTTGTTATCTGAGCATAGAATTATCTCCACTGGATATATCTTCGGGGTGAATTCCAGTAGCAGTTGCCATTTGCAAAGCTTTGCTGGAGATCAATCAAAAGTCCCAGTTATCCACAATCAGACTTTTCTGTTTCAGCTATTTGTCCACATTAAATTTAACTATCAGAGTGACCTGCGCACTGTCCACATTCAGTCCAACATTTCCAGTTCATCCTGACTGTGCTAGAAATCATCTCCATGTTCTCATGTATTTAAAATTAACTCTCTATTGTTTATTGTGTGTGTTTAATGTATATTCATATCCCTTTCCTGCACATCAGAATATACGTGCATCCTAGCACAGGCATGACAAGAGCAGAGGTCAACTCACACTCTTTTTTGAAGGTCATCCAAGTTGCTATTTGAGACTGAGACATTTCAAGAGACCTGTGGATCACCATTTAGGCTAGGAAGGCTGGCCAGCAAACCACAGGAACCTGTCTTTCTCTGCCTCCCTAGTACTGGGATTACATATACTCCACCAGTCACAGCTTTGTTATGTGGGTGCTGGGTATGAAACTTGTGTCTTTCTTTCTGCTTGTTTGACAAACTTTAATGAGGAAGTTATCTCCCTCTCTCCTAGGAAACCACATTCTCTGTGTGTTGTTCTGTGCTACCCTCACCATTCTCTATTATGCACAGTTTTGAAAGATTTTACTCTATTAATATAATTATCTATATACATATATACTAATAAAATTTGATAATAGATGAGTAATGATTCCACCCCATAGCCGCACATTGAAGATTGTTTCCAGTGTATGAAAAGCTGGGCCTCTATGTCCCACTCTCCTGAGAACACATGGAGATGACATGAAGTGGCTACAGAAAAAAAAAAATTCTTAATATTTTCACTCTTGCATCTTTAGCAAAGCTTTCAAATTTCTGTTGAAGGGTGTTGACAATTCTGATGAAGGATGTTGAAGCACAGGAATGTTTTTATGAGGCAAAGGAGTTTTAATTTTGAAATACATTAGTCAACATAAGAGCAACAAAGAGTGAGAAAGTCATTATGAATGAAAGAAATGGTTATTCTAGTCATCCTTATTTGACAATCTTATAAGAAAAAATAGAGTTTAATATGAATAAATTGTTTTATAAATCGAAAAAAAGCCTCTTAAAATACTGAATAATTCCCATTATGATTCTTGTTCTTAATAGGCATTTTTTAAAGATTTATAATCAAACCTAGTTAAGTTTGGTATATTAAATAATATTTTCAAACTGATTATGTTAGATAATTTTTGTCACTATGTCATAAATGATGAAGATACATGCAGATTTAAATCACATTTTTAGTTCATAATAACCTAAGGCAGAGCCAAGGTAAATTGAGAAAAATTGAAATCTCAAGCAACCTGTGAGTTTACTTCCAAGGGTTTATAGATATGTCAGCTATCATTTTATTTATTCACCCTTAAAAATCACTTAGTTATTTTTTCACTGTCAGTACTTAGCTAAGCCAGAAAAATTCAGGTTTATTTCTGATCTGATTTGCAGTTTTTCAGAGTCATTTATAGTGTAATATTTACTCATTTACAGGGCCTGTCGGGTCCAACTGCCTCTACTCTCGCCCCCAAATATATTGAAACATTTCAAAAAACGAAGTATTGTCTCGTACACTTGATTTGAATGGATTAATTTCTGATCTCATCACACTGTGTATAACCACAGACTGTATCACACACAAAACAATTACATATTAACTTAGTATTAGTATTTATATTAGAACAAATAGATGAATATTAGTATTTCAAGGATTTCACTCATAAAAGAGTCGATGAAACTGAAACCTATGTTTGGAAAACTCTCAAAACTGCTGGCATGTTTTATAAGTGTGGAGAAAATCACTCAGATAATGCATGTCAAACAGTGGACAAGGCTGTGTCTGAGTAAACTTAGAGTTATTCATTTGGACTTCATTCTTAAGTTTTAATGTTGGCTCTTGTCTAAAACATCCTCCCAAAACTGTGACAGGGAATTAAAAAGGGAAAGAAAAAATGGGGAGCCTAGTAAAAACGCTTTGATGAAATTCAACAGCTATATACAGAACAAACAAATTTATAGGAACCCCCTCCCCAAATCTGAGACTCTGCACTATCCATTAACACTTAGATGTTTCTCTGGTGAAAAAGAAATCTGAGGCAAAATAAGGTATGTGATGACCTGTGATTTGCTGGGAGGAAAAGAAACGTTTACATGTTTACATGCTGCTTTACTTTCGGTTGTACAATCTGGTGGTGGCTGAAAAGGCATTAGAAAGAACCAGGATGTCCATTAGAAAGCACTGAGAACTGACAGTGTGAGACTCAGGGCAGGCGTACACCCACTTCCGAGTTTATCACTAAGGCAGACAAAGGGAGCTTTAGACTGAATCCTTATTCCTTCCTGTATTATCTTTTATAACAATAAAGGCTACGCATTATATTTTGTTTCATTTTTAAAATTGTTTCCATAGAGGCAGTTAAAAATTTATCTAGAAAAATGTCAGGTTGATTTTCTAGATTTTTCTGACCAGCGGTGCTAAGGATTGGACTTAGGGATTGAACAAGATAATTTAGTATTCCACAACTGAGCAATATGCTTCTCCCAGGTATTTTAATTTTTTTAAGATGAAATATTTAGAGACTATCCAAAATTGAAATTCATTCTAATCACACTTATTTATGTATGTTTTCAAATATTTATACTTCTGACATTTTGTCAAGTTTATCGTCAAGTTCCAGAGTCATGTGAGTGTTCACATGCTGTATGCCATTAATTTACCCAGTGAATTTTATATTGGAACTTGACTTCAAAATAGGAATTTTGAAACCCAAGTTCACACAGATTACCCTGGTTTCACTCAATGGATCACAAATAAAACAAAAGTCATGTATATAAAATGAAGATTATATATATATATAATATATATATAAATATATATGAATATATATATATATATATATATATATATATATATA
>NW_026596147.1:10817374-10847886 GCF_907164565.1 Psammomys obesus | reverse complement strand
ATATATATATATATATATATATATATATATATATATATATATATAAAGAAGATTTTTTGTAGGGAATGAATTGGATTAGCAGAAGGGGGAGGGAGAAATATAGAGGTTGTTGAGAAAAGATTAATCAAAGTGCATTCATGTGTGTGTGTGTCTGTGTGTAATTGTCAACAATAAGGTGAATTAATTATAAAAGTTACTTTAAAAAAATAGTATATATTGATATACTGAGGAGAATCTTATTAAAATTTTGGACCTGTTCCAGGGACAATATTAAGCCTACATAACCTATCTTTTATTCTCTAGAAGGAAAATATCACATTAATGAATTGATTGTCACAATGACTGTTGAAAAATTTTGGAATTCAATTATGGTTAACTATCTTCATTTTTAATTACATTTTGTAAGAGAATCACTAAAATTAGGGAACAATTCATTTTTTCCATCTCTTTTTCACTTTTAGGCTTCATAGTCACTTGGCTAATTGAACAAAATAACCCTATGTTATTTTTATTGCTGTGTTATGACATGGTTGAATTTGAATCTGGGTCCATTCTAGATACACCCAGAATTTGAATTCACATTTGATTTAGTTATGCTCATCTGTAAAATTTTAAAATATAGATTTTGCTTCATAGGGCTTTGAATAAATGGAGAAATGCAAGGTCTGTAAGTAGCTTTGTGTATCACAGAAACTCAATGAATATTATATAACATTTAAAGTAAATCAAGAAGTTATCATATGGTCAAAATGTTTCCTGCAATCTAGTAAGAAGGTTGTGAAAACATTAGAAATGACATTTTTCAATTTTAACTTTTTTAATTAAATACTTAAATATTAACTGGAAGGAAAACAGTTATCCATTGCTTAGTAAATTATCATCTCTTTTTACTTACTATATTTATGTATTATTAGTTGGAAAATACTGTTTAGTGTCAACTTCAAAGTTTTAATATTTTTTTAGTCAGTCCAATTAAAGAGACTAAACATAGATCTTAAATATTGTATTAGCTACAACATGGGATATACAGTATCTTCATGACGTAACATCATATATAATGACCTGTTAACCACTTCACACAGTTCTCATACTGTTTTTTTTTATTTTAATTTTATTTTTCTTATTAGTCACATTTTGTTAATTCTGTATCCCAGCTGTATCCCTCATTCCCTCCCCAATCCCACCCTCCTTCCCTCATCTCCTCCCTGCCCCTTTCCAAGTCCACTGATAGGGGGGGCCTCCTCCCCTTTCATCTGATACTGTTTTATCAGGTATCTTCAGGACTGGCTGCAAAGCTCTCCTCTGTGGCCTAACAGGACTGCTCCTCCCTTGGGGGGTGGAGAGGCCAAAGAGCCAGTCATTGAGTTCCTGTTAGAAATAGTCCTTGTTCCCATCACTATGGGAAACCAATTGGTTACTGAGCTACCACAGGCTACATCTGAGCAGAGGTTCTAGGTTTTATCCTCTCTATACTCTATGTTTACTCAAGTTAAAGTGTCTTACACATTGCAATAGATTTTACAACCAGACTAATTCCTAACTTCCCGAATTTCCTTCTCATCAACTTACCACTCTTTCCATCTCATTTTCTAGATATGTCTGGATTCTGTGAGTGTCCCATTGGCTCACTCCGCGAGTGTTCAACTTATTTCACACCTTGTTTATTATATCACACTTTTGAATGACCCTGTGATCTCACACCCTGTTCATGCTATCTCCTTTATGTAGACTGTCCTCTCTTACACTTGTCTCCCTGAGAAACTCTTATCTTGCCTATGAAGCATAGCTTACAATGTCACATACATTATTTTTCCTATTACCATTCCCTTTTAGCATCACTCAGCCCTTCTAGTTCACGCACAAAGTAGAAGTGACTAATTGTCCTCTTTTATATAGCCTCCTGGTATTTAATATATTTTACGATGCATTTGAGTGAAAAGTAAGTTTTGTACCTGTGTATAGATCATAATGACAGATTTAGTTCATAAATAAACATAAATCAGGTTTAGTCATAAATTTGTACCTGGCTGATAATATGAATTTGAGGCAGCCTCTTTGACACACTCCCCAATCCGGAGGGAGGAGCAGCCCTGCTAGGCCACAGAGGAGGACTTTGCAGCCAGTCCTGAAGATACTTGATAAACTATGGTCAGATGAAAAGGGAGGACTCGGAAAGGAACAGGGAGGAGAAGAGGGAGAGAGGGTGGGATTGGGAGGGAATGAGGTAGCGGTATACAGCTGGGATACAAAGTTAATAAATTGTAACTAATATTAAAACATTTAAAAAATTAAAAAAAAAGATTCAGGAATTACTTGTATTTGTTAAAGATTCAAGTTGAATCATAAAAACCTAAGACAATTTCAGTCATTTACATAATAATAAAATTTAAATCCATTTTATATATTTATTCCTATGATTCTTAGTTATTTGGAGACAAGCACTATGTCTTATACAAATTAAAGGTTTTTTTTATGAATGTATGTTGCTCATAAGATGGACTCATAAAAAGTTTTATTATTTTAATAATATTCATAGAACTAGAATAAAATTAAGTGAATAATGAAAATTAGACTTGCAGAAGATATTAGCATTTTTCTATGTGCAAGATAAGAAGACATTTTTTACATTTATTTATTGATTGTGTGTTTTTATGTATATGTATGAATATATATATATATATATATATATATATATATATATGCAGCGAGAACTAAGTGTAGAAGTCACTTCTTAATTTCCACCACGTGTGTCGAATTCAGGTATTTAGGCTTTACAGCAAGTGCCTTTCTTTACATCAGAGACATCTCAGCCATCCCTAAAATACTCAGAGGCTTTTCTTTTTATTTTATTTTATTTTATTTTATTTTATTTTATTTTATTTTATTTTTATTTTTAGTTACCATTTGTTAACTCTGTGTCCCAGCTGTATCCCGCTCCCTCATTCCCTCCCCCTCCCCAACTCCCTCCTTGGTCTCCTCCCTGCCCCTTTCCAAGTCCACTGATAGGGGAGGACCTCCTCCCCTTTCATTTGACCCTGTTTTATCAGGTATCTTCAAGGCTGTCTGCAAAGTCCTCCTCTGTGGCCTAACAGGACTGCTCCTCCCCTGGGGGGGAGGGGAGGACAAAGAGCCTGCCCTTGAGATCCTGTTAGAAATAGTCTTTGTTCCCCTTGCTTTGGAAAACTACTTGGTTACTGAGCTACCACGGGCCACATCCCAGGAGAAGTTCTATGTTATATCCATAGATGGTCCTTGGTTGAGTGTCAGTCTCAGAAAAGGCCCTGTGCCCGGATATATTTGGTCCTTGTAGAGCTCCTATCCTTTCCATTTCATACTAACTCCCCTTCTTTCATATGAATCCATGCACTCTGCCATGGTTTGGTTATGAGTCTTAGTGTCTGCTTTGAAACGTATGACAGGAGTCTACCGCAAAAGGCATCTGAAAGACTCTACCTAGCAGTGTTTCAAAGCAGAGGCTTTTCTTAAGCGTTTCTACATTTATGTTTGCTTTCAAAATCCTCACCCTCTAATATCTATTCTTTCTTTTATGATATTCATTACCAATTTCCCAATGTCTTCTACCTTCATGAAATGTCAAAATGATTTCCCCCATGATTGTCAAGTAGGCATCCTCTCCTTAATAATTTTTGTTGAATTCATTCTTTCCTTTATAATTTATCTTTATTTTTAAATTATTTCTAGTCACTTTACATCCTTGTTGTACTCTTTCCCTCCTCCCCACCCGGTACTACTCTTCTTCCCTTCTCCTTCCCTCTCCCCTTTTCCCATCCAGCCCAGCTCATCAAGTGGCATTGGGATTGAGCATGTCCCCTTCCCCTGTGGCCTGGCAAGGAGGTCCTGGCAGAGAAAGTGATCAAAAAGCTGGCAAGTGAGTGCTTACCCGATGACGTCCTCACTTCCCTTATTAGAGGACCCACATCTTTCTAGGGGGTCTACGTCCAGTCCAGTTCATGCATTGTGCTTGGTTAATGCTTCAATCTCAGCAAGCTCCCTGGGCCCTGGTTAGTTGGATCCTTTGGTCTTCTTGTGGGACTCCTGTCACCTTCAAGTCCTTTTCTCTTTCCTCCCTCTTTCCAACAAAAACCCCTATGTTTGGAGTATTCTGTTTTGAGGCACTGCTAGATAGAGCCTCTCAGAGGACAGCTCTGTCTGGCTCCTCTCTGAAAATTTAGAAGAGTATCTTTCGTAGTGTCAGGGGTTGGCACTCTACCATAAGGTGGGTCTTAGGTTGGGAGCGGCATTCTGCTCTATCTTTATCCCTGCACATCTTGCAGACAGGGCCAAGAGACTGAACAGGACACCTACTTACTACATTAGCCTCCAGGCTGAGGGAGGGGAACACCAACCCACCCACAAAAACTTTGATAAAAAATTTCTTTTTTTTTTTTTTTTGGTGAAATATTCTTTTTTTTATTTTTTTAGTTTTTTAATTTTTTTTGTATTTTATTTTTTTCTTATCAGTTACATTTTATTAACTCTGTATCTCAGCCGTGTCCCGATCCCTCATTCCCTCCCAGTCCCTCCCTTCCTCCCTCATCTCCACCCTGCCCCTTGCCAAGTCCACTGATAGGGGGGACCTCCTCCCCATTCATCTGATCCTGTTTTATCAGGTATCTTCAGGACTGGCTGCAAAGCTCTCCTCTGTGGCCTAACAGGACTGCTCCTTCCTTGGGGGGTGGGGAGGCCAAAGAGCCAGCCATTGAGTTCCTGTTAGAAATAGTCCTTGTTCCCCTCACTATGGGAAACCAATTGGTTACTGGGCTACCACAGGCTACATCTGAGCAGAGGTTCTGGGTTACATTCATAAGACAATTAGGAATAGTGCTTCCTCAAGACCCAGCTATACCACTGCTAGGTATATACCCAAAGTTTGCTCAAGTACACAAAAGGGATATTTGCTCAACCATGTTTATAGCAGCATTATTTGTAATAGCCAGAACCTGGAAACAACCCAGATGTCCATCAACGGAGGAATGGGTACAGAAATTGTGGTATTTTTACACAATGGAATACTACTCAGCAATCAAAAAGGAGGAAATCATGAAATTTGCAGGCAAATGGTGGGATCTAGAAAAAATCATCTTGAGTGAAATATCCCAGAAGGAGAAAGACTAACACTGTATATACTCACTTATATATACCTATAAGATATAATAAACATAATGAAATCTATACACCTAAAAAAGATAATCAAGAGAGCGGACATGGGGTAAGATTATCAATCCTCATTTTGAAAGACAGATGGGGTATGCATTGAACATTGACAGGAGTTTACTGAGCGCATTGGAAAGACTCTAACTAGCAGTGTTTTCAAAGCAAAGACTCATGACCAAACCTCTGGCAGAGTACAGGGAATCATAAGAAAGAAGGGGAGTTAGACTGATGTGGAAAGGATAGGAGCTCCACAAGGACCAAAGATATCTGGGCACAGGGTCTTTTCTGAGACTGACATGCAACCAAGAATTTCTTTTTTAAAATTCCTTTCCTCACCACTATACCACCAACTGATAAGCTAGGGTCAGATAGTAAGGGAGGAGAACTTCCCCTATCAGTTGACCAGAGAAGTGGGATAGGAGAGGAAGAGGAAGGAAAGGTGGGGCTGAGAGGAGATGAGGGAAGGGGCTACAAGTGGGATACAAAGTGAATAAGTTGTAAATAATAATAACAACAATAATAATAAAGAAAATTCCTTTCCTTGACTTTTTAAAGACATACCATTCTTCTTGGTCTCATGAAATTCAATTAATTTCTCCAGCATGATATCCTTATCATGTAGTGGGCAGATTATTAAGAGGTTTTTATGAGATTAATCTTATTCTTTTGTACCTATTCTTTTTAATTTATAAAGAGTGGTCGCTAATGTTTTTGTATATACATAATGAGAAAGTAATACATGATAAAATTTGCTTCTGTATAAACAGTGTATTAACTTTCTTATCCAAGTATGGGAAATTGAACACAAGGCCTCAAGGAATCCAAGGAAACTCTGATACTCTATCCTTATACAAAATATCCTATCTTTTTCAATCTTTTGAAAAAATATGTGATAATCTTGTTTAGTTTTGTAGACTGGACTTGAACTGACATTATAGCACACATTCTAATTTCTGAACCTCTCCCCTCAGTGTACTGAGTGGCAATGAGTCTACCTTGTTATAAAGCATGAGGCTGTAGGAAACAAAGTTATTTGAAACTCATTTAGTAAGTCGATTATAATAAGTACATGAATATAAATCCATATGAAATGAAATGAAATATTTTGAAAAATTATACATCATAACCTTCATAATAAGTATTTTGAATTCTTGGAGCCCTTAATGATATAAGTAGAAATTAGATATATCAAGAAAGGATTATAGAACTCTTATATAGATTAATATATGACTACACATAAATACATATATATTTAAGTATCTTCAAACAAATAAATACATGTTCTTATGGATGTTTATCCTGTTAGCTTCACTACATTATCTAAAATAAAAATATACGTTATGAAATTTAAAATGCATTTATATATCTGAGTTCATGCATTTACAAAAGAATGTGAATGTCTCCTATTTTTTGCTCTAATACTCAACTATTGTCACTGAGTAAAATTGTAACATGTTGACTTACCCAAGACAAGATGAAGTCTATTGTTTGTAATACAAAGCAGCCAGCAACTTTTCCTTTCTTGTTTCTGCTTTATTTCTATGGAAACTACACTGTCAGGGTAGTTACCAGTTCTTAATATCTCAATCACAAATACTTCTTACCATGCTTTTATGTCAAAGAGTTGTCAGTTCTGTAGCTGGGTGAAAAAAAAAAAAAAAAAAAACATTAGAGACATTTTGGTAGAAATTTCAATCCATTTAAATTTTAGGATAATGCATTGCATATCTGATATTCCTATTTTTGTACTACTAAGATTCAATTCAAATTGCTTTAATATTCCTCCAATGAAAATGCTTAATAGTTCTGTGTTGTCAATAGAAAAATAACCTCTAAATACAGTAATGTACTTCACATGCGTAAATGTAAGTCTCATTGGTGTGAAAAGTGGGGTTATTGACAGCTTTCAATTTATTACATATTTCAGAGAATCTGATTTACTTTGATTTTCATTCAGCAAATAAATCAAACTGTTTATCTTTTGCATTCAGTCATTTGCATAGGCTGATCTTTCTACCTGGAATAATTTTCACTTCCACAAGTATATTTTGTATTCTTCACCTCACTCTAAAGTTCTTATCATTCACCTCAATTGGTTCTTCCATTGCAATGGGAAACCTCATTATATAGATAGAATAATATCAGTCACTCACCTTGTAACTTTATAATGGTAGAATCATGAAAAGTGTGTCTGAAACAAGAATCAGCCTCCAAATCTATAATTGTATTTGATTAAGCCTTTAACTTCCAGTCTATCATAGATCATCCTGAATACACTAAACACTTAGCAAAAATAGATGAATAAATGGGATGAGAAACTTCACTGGAAAATATAAAGGTACAAATGTACAATACTTTTAAAAGTATTACTCGTGCATGGAGACAACCTAGAAACTCTGCACAGATGTAGCCCATGGCAGCTCAGTGTCCAAGTGGGTTCCCTAGTGAGGGGAATAATAGGGCTGTCTCTGATGTGAACTCATGGGCTGGCTCTTTGATCACCTCCCTCTGAGGGGGATGCAGCCTTAACAGGCCACAGAGGAAGACAGGGCAGCCAGGCATCATGAAACCTGATAGGCTAGGGTCAGAGGGAAGGGGAGGAGGACCTCCCCTATTGTGAACTTGGGGAGGGGCATGGGAGGACATGAAGGAGGGAGAGTGGGATTGGGAGGGAATGAGAGAGGGGACTACACCTTGGATACAAAGTGAAAAAAGTGTAATTAATGAAAAAGTCATAATCATTTAGTTAACACTATTTCTCTGAATAAACTTTTCTTTATAATCGTCTGCCCATTAATAAGGGTGTAAACTCTGACCCACATACATGTAAACAATGTTAATGAAATTCATTTGGCATTAAAACAATTACATATGAAAGTTGAGCACAAGGTCAGTTGGGAATGGAATTAATGGGTGCATTATAACAAGAGAAGGAAATTGGGGAGATATGATGACATGATAAAAATATAATATGACCACTAATGAAAATGTCACAATGAAACACATTATTACCTATTATATATGTGTACCAATTGCATATTGCCATAGAGAGAGAGAAGAGAGATGCCTGTACAAATTCATATCTTAGAGGCTTTAGACTTATTAGATAATAATATATATATTTTAATTGTAATATATGTTAATGTAATATATGTTGTAATACCTTATAAAATGTTAATAAATACTGCTAAATATTACATTAGCAGTATTACATTATATGACACTATGTTCATATGAACATTTAAAATTCAAATTTACTGTAATTTTTCTCACACACACTACATTCTTTCATGCATTCATCCTTCATTCTTCAAAGGTTAAGATATTTGCATTTGTTAAGGATAAAAAATTATAGTGAATCTTGATCCTACATTTAATACCCAAAACTTTTGGATACAAAATGGAATATTGTTTATTTTGCAGAAAAAAATGATATTTTAAGGATTTGTGAAGACTTTAGTACATTCAGTTTTTCTGTGTGCTCTGAGAGAACTCCATCTTAATTTAATATTCCAGTTTTAGAAATTCATGAAAATGCTCCATAAAAAGCAAAACAGCACAGTAAAAAAAAATAGCTTAACAAGAATAGTCTGTGACTAGAATTGAGGTATTTGGAATAATACATTAGATATGTAATCAATTATGGATGAAATGCCTGGTCCATATTTTTCCACATCATCTACTAGCACAGCATCCCTCATGCCAAAATTGATTATAGATGTAGCACCTCTTCTGTCATAACTGTCTGGACCAAGAAGAATGTGATACCTGCAGAATGGCAATTAGCCTCAGAAATCAATCATTCTGAGGCTGTGTTTTCTGGGGTTCATCTAGAAAAAATTCCTCTAATTGACTCCAGGAATGGTGTCGTGTGTGTGTGTGTGTGTGTGTGTGTGTACACTGATATATACATATGGTCTGTTGAACTGAAAACCTGACATTTTCTGATTGTGTCTGAAAATGGAAACCCCTGTAAATAGAAGGAGGACTTGATGAGACCGAAGAAGGCATGCATGTGTAGAGTAAAATTATTAGTTTGTTTTTACCATCATTCTGATTGCCTGAGCAATGTAAACGTACTGGTTTTGTTTACCCTGCTCTTGATTAAATGTCCCATAATACACCTCAAACGTATAATTCAAATTTTAATGCTGAAATCATATCTAAGTACTTGTTTAAATGACATATGAAAAGAATTTCCCATACCTTTATAGGACAGATATTTTACTGCCAGAGTTAATGCTTGGAGTTATTCTTTTTAACCACCTCAGTAGATAAATAAAAAAAGTATAGGAGGATATTCATGAAATATATTTAGATATATAATATTGTTAATATTTCCTAAACTATATAGATGACCCAAAAGATTAAATATGTAGCATAAATTTACTCCTTGATAATTGATTTTACTTTTCTGCATTGTGCATAATTCCTTATCAGCCTAATCTGTATAAAAATAAAAAAATAAACAACAAGAACATTTGTTCGACCATGTTTGTAGCAGCTTTATTCACAATAGCCAGAACCTGGAAACAACCCAGATGTACGTCAACGGAGGAATGGATACAGTAATTGTGGTAAATTTACACAATGGAATACTACTCAGAAAATAAAAACAAAGAAATCATGAAATTTCCAGGCAACTGGTGGGAACTAGAGAAGATCGTCCTGAGTGAGGTATCCCTGAGGCAGAAAGACACACATGGTATATACTCACTTATAAGTGGATACTAGACCTATAAGATAGGATAAACATACTAAAATCTGTACACCTAAAGAAGCTAAGCAAGAATGAGGACCCAAGGACCTCACTTAGAACGACAAATGGGAAGGACATTGGAAGAAGGAGAAAACAAGAAACAAGACAAGAGCCTACCACTGAGTGCCTCTGAAAGACTCTACCTAGCAGTGTATCAAAGCAGATGCTGAGACTCATAACCAAACGTTGGGCAGAGTTCAGAGAATCCTAAAAAGAAGAGAGAGTTAGTAAGAGCTGGAGAGAACAGGAGCTCCACAAGGAGAGCAACAGAACCATAATATCTGGGCTCAGGGGTGTTTTCTGAGACCGATACTCCAACCAAGGATCATTCATGGATATAACCTAGAACCCCTGCTTAGATGTAGTCCATGGTAGCTCAGTATCCAAGTGGATTCTCTAGTAAGGGGAAGAGGAACTGTCTCTGACATGAACTCAGTGGCTGGCTTTTTTACCCCCCCCCCCTCAAAGGAAGAGCAGCCTTGCCAGGACACAGAGGAGGACTTTGAAGCCAGTCCTGAGACCTGATAAGCTAGGGTTGAATGAAGGGGAGGTAGATCTCCCCTATTGGTCAACTTGGAGAGGGGCATGGGAGGAGATGAGGGAGAGAGGGTGGTATTGGGAGGGGATGAGGAAGGGGGCTACAGCTGGGATGCAAAGTGAATAAAATGTAATTAATGTAAAAAATAAAAATTTAAAAATAAATAAGTAAAATTAAGAAAATATTCTTGCTGGATTCTAGGATTTTCACTGGAAAATCAACAAAGTTCAACAAAATTTTTCCTTGTCCAAGCTTGAGTATAATACTTCAAGAGAAAATCTTTTCAAAAGTATTAGTTTCACCGATAAAAAGTAATTTATAGTTTACAGTGCCAAATATGTGTAAAGTGAGAAAAATAGGGATGGAGTAAAAAATATCAAACTGAGCCTCTAGTCTTTTTTAAATTTATTTTTAATTGATATATTCACTTTACATCCTGATCTTGGCACCTCTCTCATTTCCTCACAGTCCCACTGCCTACCCTCAGAAAAGGGGAGCTTTGACACCAACCTTCCCCTGCAAAGCAAGTTGCACATCAGGACTGAGTTCATCTTCATCCACTGAGGCCAGGCAAGGCAGCCCAGGGGAAGTTATCAGAAAGCAGGCAACTGAGTCCATGTCAGAGACAGCTCCTTCTCCCTTTACCAGAGCACGCACACGAAGAGCAAACTGCCCATTGGTTATGCATGGGGGGGGGGGGGCAGGTCCAGTCCATGCATAGTCTTTGGTTGGTGCTTTAACCTCTGAAAGCCCTTTGGGTCCTAGGTTCGTTCAGTCTGTTGGTCTTTCTGTGCAGTTCTTGTCCCCTCCAGGTCCTTTTATCCTCCCACCATACAGACACTCACCCACAGGATTACCCAAACTCTGCCTAAGGCTTGGCAGGGCTTTCAGTCTTAATAATTGGCTTCCAATCTTCACATTTTTTATTTTATTTGACATAAACATTTCCCTAAGCTTTTGTTTATAAAACATGTCTAGGAAAACATATTAATTTCTATAATACAATAAATAAATACTCAGAATGTATCATCAAGCTACTGCTCACAGCTAGGGTTATAAGATGGGTCAGATGGAAGGGGAGGAGAACCTCCCCTATAATTGGACTGGTGGAGGGGAATAGGAGAAGAGGGAGGGAGAGTGGGATTAGGAATGGGTGGGTGAAGGGACTGTATGTGGATACAAAGTGAATAAACTTTAATTAATAAAAACAAAATAAAAATAAATTAACTTATTTACAGCTGACAAACCTGGCTTAAGTTCTTTTCGGTGTAATAGATAGTAATAGAAAATTGTTAACTTTCAATAGATAGCTATGAAAATATTATTCTTGAATATAAAAATATAATTAATTTACATATTATTTACACAGATGTGTACCTACTTTGATAATCAAGCTCCCTTTGACTCAGTTCTGATTGCTATTTAAGGACAATTATTCATGACTAAATCTCTAACACTTTTCCAATCTTAGGTCAATATAAGATTGCATCCTTTGAAAGTTCCTGTTGTCATCCTATCAGGGGGTCTAGGCAGTTCAGTCTCCATGTGGGCTCCCTAGTAAGAGGAGAAGAGACAGTCTCTGACATGAACTTGGTTGCTTGCTCCTTGTTCACTACTCCCTGGTGGGGAGAACTAGCCAGCTCATAGAGGAAGAGGATCCAGGCAGTCCTGATGGGACCTGATAGGCTAGGGTCAGACAATAGGGAGGAAGACTTCCTCTATCAGTGGACTAGAAAAGAGGGATACAGGAGGAAGAGGGAGGGGGAGTGGGACCAGGAGGAGATGAGTGAAGGGGCTTCAGCTTGGATACAAAGTGAATAAATGGTAAGTAATTAATAATAATAATAACATAGAAAAATTAAAGTCATGTCTTATCCAATGACTATTGAATACTTAACATTTCCATCAAATTTTACATCTCTATGAGATCTACAATATGAAAATATTTTGACAGAATATAAGAACAGCATGTTTGAGATGACTGATGAGTTATTGAAATACCACGTATTTGCCTGAATCAAGATGTAACATGTTCCACTTAATTCTTTTAAATAGTTCCTGTGACATTTGCCACAGTGGTCTTCAAATTAGTTAATCATAGCCCACATGTGTCTGGATCCTTTCCATTTTGTAAAAATAAGAAACAGTGTTGGCTACTCCTCTGCTTTATGAGCCTCTGTAGGAACAAATGTGCTCATAAAAGGTACATTAAGAGTTCTTCAATTATATTCCTATTTCCTTTAGCATCCCAGCCTCTTAATAAGCGTTTTTAGGAGTTTCTCGTCTATATTCATTTAATTTCTTCAACATCCCTCAAAAGCTTTCATCGTGATTTAAATGAAATCCTTTTACAAGGTGCAGTGGAAGTAGGAATGACTGTTCAGTACGTATAATTCCTCCTCGGTGGAAGGGCAACCACATTGCATGTGATGCCTTAGCTTCTACTGCAATTTTTAAAATATTATAAAATATGCCTTTAATTGAAATGAAAGTTACATCACTTCTTTTCTCTCTGTTCTATCTCAGCCCCTACCAGCCCCTCCATCAACCCCTCCCATGACTGTATTCTACTAAACTACACTGACCCTTTGACACAGAGGCAGTGAACTCCATTATCTTGGCTTGAAAGAAAGAGCAGCTGCCTTTGGACTGGATTTTCTTGTTTATTGTTGTTTTTGCTTGTTTGTAGTGCTGAGGGAAAAAAAAAACAGCTTAGAGCCTGGAACAAGAGAATGAGAAGAGTGTTCTCCCAATGAACTCCCCCTGTTTTTAACTCTCATGCAAGAGTTGACATTCATAAAGCTCCTATTTAAAATGCTGCTGTGGCCTGTCACCCTTTAACATCCTACAGGCATACATCTCATGTAGTGTGAGGAAAGAACATGGTTTTAAATTAAGTTTTCTTTCAAAATCATTATTTGATGATGTGCATGTGATGACTTTAATAGTGAAAGCACATCGAGTTGAGCATGGTTCTATTTCCATGTCCTTTCTTCAGCAGTTACTCCTTCCTGTCTTTCAGTTATGACCGTGTCCAGATGTGAACGCTGCTGCCATTTTAAATGAATTATTTTTTTTTCCTTTCTTGTCACCTTTTCCTGAAATGCACCAATTTCATTTGTGAATTTACTTTTACGGTACTTCTTTGTTCATAATTTAATTTTTCAATGTTTGAGCTTTTTGCTCATATTTCAATATGATAGTTTTCTTACAATGGCCTAAAACTTCACTACCTTGCTCTGACCCAAAGCTAGGTATCAAATCCAGTTCCTCTATATCTATATCCTCGGAAAGCACTCTGCAAGTGAGTTACAGGGCCAGCCACAGTCTCAAATTAACTTATCAAATATTCACCAAACCATTAGTTGAGGACTTAAGACTAATAAAAATAATGTGAGATTGATGGTCAGCTTTAATATCTGAAAGCTGGCAAGGAGGAGATTAAATCCCAAGTCTGTCACGTACGAGCCGCTGTGTCATGTTGAGACTGTGACATACCTGCTTGCTAACTTTAATTTTCTTCTCTTTGCACTAAAGACACAGTAATGATCTTGTAAGAATATTACAAGAATTTATGATAGTGAAATGCCAATGATTCAAGGACATGATATCTTCTTACACTATGTATATTACTTTTCATTAATTTATGTCAAAGATGTAAAAAAATGTACAAAATGTTCACAAGAAGTCTGAAGATTCAGATATTAGAGAATATTCTCAGAGTGAATGTTTTAATATATTGACTCATGTACCCTAAAACCAAATCTTTTAAATACCCCTATAATATTTCAGAAAATAAAAACATATTCTCAAATAGAATACACACCATCCTTTTCCAATTTGTTTTCCTATACATACTTTCAAAATTTTACCTAGTTTTCAAAGGTTCCTTCCAAATAGTATAAGGAGATATTAAATATATTTATGGATTTATGAATTATTAAAAATGATAGAAACTCTTCTAGAACTCCTTTGTTCCTCTTGCATCATGTTTTGAAATTTTCCAGTTCATTGTATCACTCTGTCTCCTGTTTCCATATGAATCTGCCTAGTCTCTATTTCCTCTGAAATGAAGACGACAGAAAAGCCTCAGGCCTCATTAGTTGTTGAGCACCTATGAATGTACCCCAAGCAGTATAGGGTATAAGTTAACGCACTTTCAAAGAATTTAAAGTGAGCAACTTTGCATATTGAACTTTCCTTTACACATACTCCAAATTCTAACATATGTATTGATCATTCTGTTTACAACTTTGAAACAATTCTTGAGATAATGTATTCCCTACAATAAATGTGATACTTACTAAATAGAAGAAATTTAATCCAATTAGTAAGATTTCCATAAATGTTGTCAATTTATAATTTTATTATTAGTATGTTTACTATATTTTCTGTAAACCATATTATAAACTAGTCTAAATATATTTTTAAAACAAAGTTAGAGAGTGATGGTAAGTATGGATTACATGAAATGCTCAACACATTTTCATATTCTCAAACCTGAGCATGTGTTATCAATTTTTACTTTTATATAGTCAGGGTTTTTTTTTATGTTTTGTAGTACATAATTAATGGGTCATTATGAAGGAATTCAAGAATGACATTAAAATGTATCTCTGACATGATATTGCAATAAATCTTCATCCCCACATGAAATCCAAGGTTATTTTGCAATTTAGGCTAATTATGATAGAATACTAGATTCTTCAATGACCTTGTTACAAGTAATGAAAATTTTAACATTATTTTAAAATTAAAATATCATCTAATTAATTTAAATATTACACTGTTTAACATATTTATAAACATTTTATTTTAGAAATATTTAATGTCCCTATTATATCAGTCTAAATAACGTGTAATATAGTAAGGTTGCTTTCAGGATGTAATCTACAGAACAGCATAAGGTATGCTGAATATCAGCATCAGGCACAAATGAAGCATCATGAATAACCATGTTACTTCTTTCTCTGATGCTTTCTTTTCTTTTTTAATGTACTTGCAGCTGACGAGTTTGCAATTTTAAACAAATTTTGTTTCAACAATTAGACCTACTGTTGCCCAATTTCACAAACTAGAATGAGAAAATACAGAAGAATTAAAAATAAAACAAAAACAAAACAAAACAAAAAAAAACACTACCAAAAACTAGAATACTTTTTTGAGATTGGATGTGGAGATTGGGTTTCAGCAACTTTTGTTGCTACTACCTTGGAAGAAATTTTCAGAAATGAAGGGAAGATAAATTCCCAGATATGCAGTACTCGCATATCAACATTCAGCTCACAACAGCCTTCAGTCACAGCAAAAGTGCAAGTAAAGGCAAGTCAGCTAAACACAAGGTGATGCTGAGGGCCATGGCTGAGAGATAGATCCCCAAAGTTCACCGTCAGCCAGACTCATTAATCAGTGAGCTCCTTGTTCAGAAAAGGGTAATGTGACTAAAAATAGGGTGAGTGATGGAGGACACTCATGTTGATCAACGGCATCTAATCATGTGTAGACATGCATACACAGGTATCACAAACACATATGTGATAACTATTATCAGATAAAAACAGAAAAATATGCACCTCACCTCACCTCTCTTTCTTTTTGAGACAGGTTGTCATTACATGGCTCAGGTCATGTTTTGGACCCTCTTTCCTGATGTACCCTTCCTAATGCTAGTTTTACGGATGCTAATTTGCTTAGCTGTGATGATTTTGTGGCTTTTGTTGTTGCTTGTGGTTGTTTCTTCCAGTTTTTGAAGTTTAGCATATGGCTGTTTTGCTCTGGGTCGTCCTCAGACTCCTGGCTTCAAAGCTCAATCAATCTTCTGTCTCAGGCAGATTTGTACCTACAAATTCATCTTAGCTATCAACAATGGAAACTATTTTGGACTATTCTGCCAGAACAATCTCACTTGCCTCATTCCTTACTTGATTTTATTTACTACACATTTATTGACAGACTTTTCAGCTCTGGAAAGGAAGGAATGGGCTTTCTTAGGAGAACCAGTAGTGAGTAAAGTCAAACAAGTCATGCTGAGGAATTCTAGTGACAAAAGCAGTCAATTAGTAAAGAAAAGTTTTTATATTTTCTTTCTTCTTTTCATTTCCTTAAGTATTTCCTTTTAGAAAGAGAGGGGCAAGGAGGAGATGATGGAGAGAGGGTGGGACTGGGAGGGAATGAGGGAGGGGGCTACAGCTTGGATACAAAGTAAATAAATGGCAAATAACATTAAAAAATAACAATTTAAAAAAAGAAAAAAAAAAGAAAGTTGCTATTCTCATTTTCTACCTCAGGATAAAGTCTTGTACCTTTCAGGATGATAATGCTCAGACTCAAAAGTATGCAAAAATGTGTTGGTGGATTGGAACTACTGAGAGTTTCCAGTGGTAAGTTTAACTTGGCACAGGCCTTAGGTCCTTTTTGTTAAATCCCCAGGCCTAATAGATTGAATGCTAACTTACTCTCAGTGATAAAGAAAATATTAATAAAAATATAAAAGCAATTTGGAAAGGGAAAGTTTGAGTGATTAACTATTAGCAAAGAGAATAATCTCTTCACCCTGCTTTTATAAGTAATTTTCAGGTATTTAATTTATTCATAGGTTCACTTGCTGCAGAGTTCATTGAGGTAAGCACTAATTTATAGAGGTGCAATTTATTTAGCATTGACAAAGATACAAATAATAATCCTGTCACTGAGTCAGAGGGGAAAATAGATACCTTGAGACAAGGCAATTGTGCAATTTTTATGCTTGCAAAGAAAATGCTGTCATAATGCACAAGAAGCAGAAAGTTTAATTTCTAATTTATTTTCTTGGTTAAGTAGTGGATTCTCAGTTGGTATGGATTCCCATTGTTTTAGTTCAAGGATGCTTTGAAATCAGCTGGAGATTCACAGTGGTTTCTTACATTGATCACAATAGGGACAACCATTCTTATTAGCGAAGGAAAAGATACTCCAAAGTATGAAGCAGGGTTGAAAGAGTCTTCTAAATATAAAGGAGTTTCAGAGAAGTGCTGCAACAGACATAAAATGAAAAATAAATTGCATCCAAATAGTTCATAAATATTTAAGGTAAAAAGCTTGTCTACATCCACTAAAGGAAATACATATTGTAGTTATGATGTGTTTCTTTTTTTTTTTTTTTCCTTACTTCTAATGAAAAATAATGGCAACAAATGCCTGCACATTTTTGTCATTTTTGGAAAATGTGAATGGTCTAGTTTCTTTTTTTAAATTTTTTTATTTTTTATTTTAACCACAGGTTATTTACTTTGTATCCCAGCCATAGCCCCTTCCCTCATTCCCTCCCAATCCCACCCTCCCTCCCTCATCTACTCTCTGTCCCTATTCAAGTCCACTAACAGGGGAGGACCTCCTCCCCCTCCATCTGATGCTACCTTGTCAAGTCTCCTCAGGAATGTCTGCAATGTCCTCTTCTGTGGCCCAGCCAGGCTTCTCTTCCCTCGTGGGAGGGGAGTGGAAGAGCTTGCTATTGATTTCATGTCAGAATTAGTCCCTGTTCCCCTTATTAGAGAAACCATTTGGACACTGAGCTACCATGGGCTATATCCGAGCAGGGGTTCTAGGTTATATTCATACATGGTCCTTGGTTGAAGAAACAGTCTTGAGAAAGCCTTCTGTGCCCTGGTATATTTGGTCCTTGTGGCGCTCCTGTACTCTCCAGGTCTTACTGACCCCTTCTTTCATGATTCCCTGCACTCTGCTGTTGGTTTGGTTATAAGTCTTAATATCTGCTTTAATACACTGCTAGGTAGAGTCTTTTAGAGGCTGTCTGTGCTAGGCTCCTGTCCTGTTTCTTGTTTTTTCCTACAACCAATGTCTATCCCATTTGTCTTTCTAAGTGAGGATTGTTCATCTTACCCCGAGTCCTCTTTTTCGTTTATCTTCTTTAGGTGTATAGATTTCAGTATATTTATCCTATCTTATAGGTCTATATAAGTGAGTGTATACCATGTGTGTTTTTCTGCTTTTGGAATACCTCACTCAAGATGATCATTTCTAGGTCATACCATTTGCCTGCAAATTTCATGATTTCCTTGTTTTTAATTGCTGAGTAGTATTCCATTGTAGTAAAGTACCGCAATTTCCTCAACTGAGGGGCATCTGGGTTGTTTCCAGATTCTGGCTATTACAAATAAAGCTGCTATAAAAATGGTTGAGCAAATGTCCTTGTTCTGTACTTGAGCATATTTTGGATATATGCCTACGAATGGTATAGCTGGATCTTGAGGAATCACTATTCCTATTTGTCTGAGAAAGCACCAGATTAATTTCCAAAGTGGTTGTACAAGTTTGCATTCACACCAGCAATGAAGGAGGGTTCCCCTTTCTCCGCATACTCTCCAGCATGTGTTGTCACTTGAGTTTTTGATCTTAGCCATTCTGATGGTTGTAAGGTGAAATCTCAGGGTCATTTTGATTTGCATCTCCCTGATGGCTAAGGACGTTGAGTATTTCTTTAAGTGTTTTTCTGCCATTCTACAGTCCTCTACAGAGAGTTTTCTGTTTAACTCTGTGCCCCATTTTTTTTTATTGGATTACTTGATTTGTTGCTTTTTATCTTCTTGAGTTCTTTATATATACTGGATATTAGCCCTCTGTCAGATAAAGGGTTGTTGAAGATCCTTTCCCAGTCTGTAGACTGTCATTTTGTTTTGATGACAGTGTCTTTTGCTTTACAGAAGCTTTTCAGTTTCATGAGGTCCCATTTATTTATTGTTGCTCTTAGAGCCTGTGCTGTTGGCATTCTGTTCAGGAAGGTGTCTCCTGTGCCAATGAGTTCTAGGGTCTTCCCAACTTTTTCTTCTAACCAATTTAATGTGTCTGGTTTTATGTTGAGGTCTTTGATCCACTTGGACTTTGGTGATAAATATTTGGGTGATAAATATGGATCTATTTTCATTTTTCTGTACACAGACATCCAGTTGGACCAGCACCATTTGTTGAAGATGCTGTCTTTTTTCATTGAATGGTTTTGGCTTCTTTGTCAAAAATCAAGTATTTAAAGATATATGGGTTTGTTTCTGGGTCTTCTATTCAGTTCCATTGATCCTGCTTTCTGTTTCTATGCCAATACCATGCAGTTTTCACTAGTATTTCTCTGGAGTACAGCTTAGATCAGGGATGGAGATACCTCCAGATGATCTTTTGTTGTACAGTATTGTTTTGGAAATTCTGGGTTTTTTGTTTCTCCATATGAAGGCAAGAATTTTTCTTTCAAGGTCTGTAAAGAATTGTGTTGGTATTTTCATGGGAATTGCATTTAATCTTTAGATTGCTTTTGGCAGAATGGCCATTTTCACTATGTTAATCTTACCAATTCATGAGCACGGGAGTTCTTTCCTGTTATCTTCTTCAATTTCTTTCTTCAGAGACTTGAAGTTTTTCTCAAACAGGTCTTTCACTTGCTTGGTTAGAGTCACCTCAAGGTATTTTATGTTATTAGTGGCTATTGTGAAGGGTGTTGTTTCCCTAATTTCTTTCTTGGCCCTTTTGTCTTTGGTATACAGGAGGGCTTCTGATTTTTTTGAGTTAATTTTGTATCCAGCCACTTTGCTGAAGGTGTTTATTAGTTGAAGGTGTTCTCTGGTTGAATTTTTGGGGTCACTCATGTATATTATCATATCATCTGCAAACAGTGATATTTTGACTTCTTCCTTTCCTATTTGTATCCCCTTGATCTCCTTTAGTTGTCTTATTGCTCTAGCTAGTACTTCAAGTATTATGTTGAAGAGATATGAAAACAATGGTCAGCCTTGTCTTGTCCCTGATTTCAGTGGGATTGATTTAAGTTTCTCTCCATTGAGTTTGATGTTGGCTACAGGCTTGCTGTATATTACCTTTACTATGTTTAGGTATGTGCCTTGTATCCCAGATCTCTCCAAGACTTTAAACATGAATGGGTGTTGGACTTTGTCAAATGCTTTTTCGGCATCTAAGGAGATGATCATGTGGTTTTTCTCCTTCAGTTTATTTATATGATGGATGACAATAATGGATTTCTGTATATTGAACCAGCCTTTCATGCCTAGGATGAAGTCTACTTGGACATGGTGGATGATATCTTTTATGTGTTCTTGTATTCGGTATTTTATTGAGTATTTTTGTGTCAATGTTCATAAGAGAGATAGGTCTGAAGTTCTCTTTTTTTGTTGGGTCTTTGTGTGGTTTAGGTATCAAGGTGATTGTGGCTTCATAGAATGAGTTTGGTAATGTTCCTGCTGTTTCTATTTTATGGAATAGTTTGAAGAGAATTGGAGTTAGCTCTTCTCTGAAAGTCTGGTAGAATTCTGCGCTGAAACCATCTGGCCCTGGGCTCTTTTTGGAAAGGAGACTTTTGATGACTGCTTCTATTTCTTTGGGGGATATGGGACTATCCAGTCTTTCTACCTGATCTTGACTTAATTTAGGTAGATGGAATCTATCAAGAAAATTGTCCATTTCATTTAGATTTTCAAATTTTATGGCATATAGGCTTTTGTAGTAAGACCTAATAATTGTTTGGATTTCCTCAGTGTCTGTAGTTATGTCCTCCTTTTCATTTCTGATTTTGCTGATTTGGATAGTTTCTCTCTGCCTTTTTGTTAGTTTGACTAAGGGCTTGTCTATCTTGTTGATTTTCTCAAAGAACCAGCTCTTGGTTTCATTGATTCTTTGAATAGTTTTATTTGTTTCTAATTGATTGATTTCAGCCCTGAGTTTGATTATTTCCAGCTGTCTATTCCTTTTAGGTGTATCTGCTTCTATTTTTTCCTAGGGCTTTCAGTTGGGCCATTAAGTTGTTTGTATGTGATGTTTCAAATTTCTTTTTGGAGGCACTTAGTACTTGAGCTTTCCTCTTACACTGCCTTCATTGTGTCCCATAAGTTTGGGTATGTTGTGCTTTCATTTTCATTGAATTCTAGGAAGTTTTTAATTTCTTTCTTTATTTCTTCCCTAACCAAGCTGTCATTGATTAGCGAGTTGTTCAGTTTCCATGTATGTGCAGGGTGTTTGCCATTTCTGTTGTGTTTGAGGTCCAGGTTTAGACCATGATGGTCAGATAGGATACAAGGGATTATTTCAATCTTCTTTATCTGCTGAGGTTTGCTTTGTGATCAACTACATGGTCCATTTTGGAGAAGGTTCCATGAGGTGCTGAAAAGAAGGTGTACTCTTTTGACTTGGGGTAGAAAGTTCTGTAGACATCTATTAAGTCCTTTTGATTTAGGACCTCTGTAATTGCCCTTGTTTCCCTGTTTTGCTTCTGAGTAGATGACCTGTCCCTTGGTGAGAGTGGAGTGTTGAAGTCTCCATCTATTAAGGTATTGGGATCGATGTGTGATTTCAACTTTAATAATGTTTCTTTTACTAATGTAGGTGGTCTTATATTTGGGGCATAGATGTTCAAAATTGTAATGTCCTCCTGTTGGAATTTTTTTTGATGAGTAGGAAGTGCCCTTCCTTATCTTTTTTTTTTTTTAATTTTGGTTGAAAGTCTATTTTATTAGATATTAGGATTGCTACCCCTGCATGTTTTCTGGGTCCATTTGCCTAAAAAACATTTTTACAGCCCTTTATTCTGAGGTAGTGTTTATCTTTTTTGCATAGGTGTGTTTCTTGGATGCAGCAGAATGTTGGATCCTGTTTCTGCAACCGTTCTGTTAGTCTGTGTCTTTTTATTGGAGAGTTGAGATCATTTATGTTGATAGATAATAGTGACCAATGACTGTTAGTTCCTTTATTGTGGAGTTGGTGGTCTTACTATGATTCATTGCTTTTATTTTTTCTTTTAATTTATGTTGGGAATTATCTGTACCCTATATTTTCTTTGGTGTAGTCGTTTTCATTGGATTGGAGTTTTCCTTCTAGTATCTTCTGTAGGGCTGGGCTGCTGTGTAGATATTGCTTAAATTTAGTTTTATCATGGAATATTTTGTTTTCTCCATCTATGTTGATTGAAAGCTTTGCTGGGTATAGTAGTCTGGGTTGGCATCTGTGTTCCCTTAAAGACTGCATGACATCTGCCCAGGCCCTTCTGGCTTTCATAGTTTTTGATGAGAAGTCTGGTGTGATTCTGATTTGTCTACCTTCATATGTTACTTGACCTTTTTTCCTTGCTGCCTTTAATATTTTTTCTTTGTTTTGTAGGTTTAGAGTTTTGACTATGATATGACATGAAGTATTCCTTTTCTGGTCTCGTCTATTTGGTGTTCTGTAGGCTTCTTGTATATTTATGGATGTCTCCTTCTTTAAGTTGGGAAAATTTTCTTCTATGATTTTCTTAAATATATTTTCTGGTCCTTGGAGTCTGGAGTCTTCTCTTTCAGCTATTCCTATTATTCTTAGGAATAGCGTCCTTAATTTCTTGTATGTTTTGTGTTTGAAACTTTCCTGATTTTACCTTTTCTTTGAGGGAGGAATCAATTTCAGCCAGTGTATCTTCAGCACCTGAGATTTCCTCTTCCATCTCTTGTATTCTATTGGTGATGCTTACCTTTGTGGTTCCTGATCTTTTCTCTAAGTTCTCCAGTTCCAGAGTTTTCTCTGTTTGTGTTTTCTTTATAGATTCTAGTTCTGTTTTCATGCTTTGGACCATTTCCTGCATCTGAATGAATGTGGATCCTATTTTTTGGTTTGTTTCTTATCTATATGTCTCTAATTGTTCCTGTACGTGAGCAGTTATAGTCTTCTGTATTTCTTTGAGGGCTCTGTTCATTTCCTCTTTTTGTTCCTCTAACAACTGCATAAGCATAGCTTTAAAGTCATTTTCCTGTGTTTCCGCTGAGTTAAAATATCCATTGATTTTGGGCGTTGCTGGTGAGTCCACCGTGTCCTGGTTTTTGTTGGGTGAGTTCTTACGCCTACCTTTGGCCATTTGCTTATATGTGATCTTCACTGTTTTATCCTTGAGTCTGAACTTCAGACTGGAGCTGTCTTTCTCTGCTCTCTGGAGTATTCTTCAGGAAGATCAGGGAGGTCCAGTGGTTTGAGAGTGTGTGCTGCTGCTAAAGTTGTACCTGAGGAAGGAAAACCGCTGTTGCAGATTCCTTATTGCTGGAGAGTAAGCGTGTGCGTGTTGGAGGGAAATTCGGGGGGTTTGCGTGCTCTCAGCCTCAGGTATCAAGGAGGGAGATCTGTGCTTGGAGCAGGCAGCACTGTGTGGAGGTGTGCTGTGTGGACTGTGGGGTGCCTCCTCTGCTTCAGCTGCTACTTGCCCCATAGCTCCGTTGCAGCTTCCCTGTTGGCTGCTGTACCTTCGTCCCCTCCACTGCGGCTTGGCCCCCTCCGCCTCTGCTTCCGCCCGCCCATTACGGGGAAGTGCCCGGGAATCAATTCCCCAGAAGTCCATGGACATGTCCGTGGTTGGCCTGTGTCCTATTGGACTCAGATCAGGGTTTGTTCCCATTCTCCCCGGACTCCTCGTATCGTTGTTTTGGGTTCCACAGCCCCTCAACTCACCAATTCGGAGTTTCATCTCCTCTGAATACAGTGCACGTTGGTCGCCACCATCTTGGGTCCCCAGTCTAGTTTCTAATAGTACATTCAAAGCTCACTTTCCTATCCACCCAAGGAATGTGGCATGGCTTGCATGTGTATGACTCTCAAGCTAAGAATGCTTCTACTTATATTAGTGGTCAAAAAATGTAAATTTTCACAGTGAAATTCAACTCAGATCTTGAATTGGCGCAGACACACTTTTTGTTTTTTTTGTTACATTTTGTCCATAGTTGTTGTGTAACCCTGAAGATGAGTAATTTGAATAGAGGTAAAATAGTCTGTGGATTCTAAGACATTCATTGTATTCATCGTACACTGTACAATACAATACTCATTCTTTCTCTCTCATGAGGCAGAGACAGAGAGACAGAGAGAGGTTTGTTTTCACATTACAGTAAATCAAGCATTAAAAGATAAAAAAAATGACAGAGGAAAATTCAAAGTAAACTGACTTTTATATAACTTCATATGTTAAATTTTAAGTTAACACGCAGGGAAGAAAATCAGCAACAATGTGAATAGTAGACTTTTTATTTATTGTCATTATATGGCATGGAATATCTTGCTATCATCCCAGTTCTCTTTCCCATTACACCTCTCTCCAGTTCCCTCCAAAATGAGACTCTCCCAATTTTGTGCCTCTGTTTTTTGTTATAATCCCATAATTCCAAATAGTACTTTCCATAAATACATTGATGTTGTATGGGACCACTCATTGGACCATAGGAAAAACTGCCATGACAATAACACCAATTCACAGCTAACTTTCCCCAAATAGCAACTAACTTCTCTATCTACTCATGGATGAGAACCTCGGAGATGTCCCTTCCATTCAGGCTGGAATTCTGGCCGGACATATTTTTTTTTGCAAATGCATCTGCAGTGAGTTTGAGTCCAATGGCATAATCACAGCCATAAGACAGTAGTTCATGCCACTATTTTCTATCTTCTGACTTTTATACTTTTACATTTTTTCTTCCTTATCATCTTCTAATCTATTACCCAAACAAGTTCTTAAAGATGTAATATTTATGGCTGAATACTCACAGTGACTTTTCTCAGAATTTTGAGTAAATATGTACTCAAAGGAAAAAAAAAAAACAAAAAAACAGAGTCAAACAAACAAAAACCTTATAACCAATCAGGAGAACAATCTAATATTATGAACATAAATATAGTTAGGAGGCAATTTGGCAACATGGCTACTTAGTGAAATAACAATAGTGTACTCCTAGCCTAGGGCCTTTGATATCCTCCCTCATAGGTTTTTAATTGGTTTATGGTAACAGACAAGAAACACTTCATGTGGATCGTGTCTCCAGTGGAAAATACTTGTTTTCCTATAACAGTGTGCCACCATAGCAATGATATTTGGTCTAGCAGATCAATATTATTGTACCTCGGTCACAGCACTAGGTAACGCCACTCATATGTTTTTGTCCCCAAGTAACATAGTGTTTTCTGTTACATTGAAAGTTAGAAAGCATAGAGAAAAATAGTACATCTAATTTTGTTTAAAGTTTAGGCTGTATATTTTATACTTTTAGAAGCAATTTCATAGAAATAGTCAAGCATAGCTTATGGATTTAGGAAAGAATGAGTGGTAATAGTTTAGTGCAAGGAAAATTAAATCAATAAAAAACAACCTGAAGATGGATCACACTGGCAATAATAAGAATTAAGGAGGGTGGTTTGTTATAATTTCTTTCTCATGGTGATTTTCTTAAAAAGCTGAGTTTTATAGACTATAGAAATGGAGTTGTAATTCCTAACTCTGGAGTAGGGATTGTAACTTTTATAAACAGATAATAACAATAAAACCTGCTAATTTTTCTGAAACTAAATTAAACTGTCAGACCAAAAGAGGCTGTGTTACATACAGAACCACAATGCAATTTCATAGTGTGAAAAATTAAACTTTGAACACTGGCTATGAAGATGATCAAATATGTCAAACAACAAATCCTGTGAACAGCAACCTATCTTTAGAGAATGTATTTTAAAGAATATTTATAAATGAAATTCTTGATGTATATTTTATCAATAAATCAATCTAATATAATAACACTAAATTTCTGTAGTAAAGACTAGTCTTCTTTATTTTTTTAAGTTTATTTTTTAAGATTTTGATCTTTGCCATTCTGATGGGTGTAGCATGATATTAGCCATATATCAGATAAACATACTAAACTATATAGTCCTAAAGAAGCTAAACAACAAGGAGGACCTTAGGGAAGATGCTTAAACCTTATGCAGAAGGGTGAACAGGATAGACATTGGAAGTGGGAGAAGACAGGGAACAGGACAGAGCTTACCACACAAGGCCTCTGAAAGACTATCCATTGGGGTTATCAAAACACATGCTGGGATTCAAAGCCAAAGTTTGGAAAGAGTGCATGGAATCTTATGAAAAAAGGCTGAGATAGAAAGTCCTGGAAGAGACAGGAAATCCACAAGTAGACCAACAGAGCCAAAAATCTGGACCTAAGGAGGCCCGCAGAGACAGATTAATCAAACAAGGATCATGATCAAGAGGACTTAGAACCCCTTCTCAGATGTAGCTTGTGGACAACTCAATCACCATAGGGAACCCTAATAAGCTCAGCATGGGCGGTCTCTGGCATGAACTTGTTTGCCTGTACTTTGACCTAACTAGACTACATAAAAAGAGGATCCAGATAGTCCTGATGAGACCTGACAGACTATAGTCAGATAGTTGGGGAGGAAGACCTCCCTTATCAGTGGACTAGGGGAGGGACATAAGGGAAGAAGAAGGAGGAAGGGAGATACCAGGAGAAGATGGGGAAGTGGGCCACAGCCTGAATACAAAGTGAATAAACTGTAAATAATAATAATAATAATGTAGATTTTTGGTGCTAGGGTTATATAGGAACAGTACAGCACTTGTCTAGTTTAGGCAAATTCAGGGTTCAGTCAAATCAGTGAAAATCAACCATGTTTGTAGCAGCTTTATTTGTAATAGCCAGAAGCTGAAAACAACCCAGATGCCCCTCAGATACAGAAATTGTGGTACATCTACACAATGGAATATTACTAAGCAATAAAAAACAAGGAAATCATGAAATTCGCAGGTAAATGGTGGGAACTGGAAAAGATCATCCTAAGTGAGGTATCCCAGAAGCAGAAAGACACACAAGGTATACACTCATTCCTAAGTGGATATTAGACATATAGTATAGGATAAACCTACTAAAATATGTATACCTAAAGAAACTAATCAAGAAGGAGGACTCTGGCTAAAATGCTCAATCCCCATCCAGAAAGGCAAACAGGATGGATATCAGAAGAAGGAGAAAACAGGGAACAGGACAGGAGCTTATCACAGAGGGCCTCTGAAAGACTCTACCCAGCAGGGTATCAAAACACATGCTGAGACTCATAGCCAAACTTTGGGCAGAGTTCAGGAATCTTATGAAAGAAGGGAGACAGAAAAACCTGGAGAGGACAGGAGCTTCACAAGAAGAGCAACAGAACCAAAAAATCTGGACACGGAGGTCTTTTCTGAGACTGATACTCCAACCAAGAACCGTTCATTGAGATAACCTGGAACCCCTGCACAGATGTAGCCTAGGGCAGTTCAGTGTTCAAGTGGGTTCAATAGCAATGGGAACAGGGGCTGTCTCTGACATGAACTCAGTGGCTGGCTCTTTGATCACCTCCCTTGATCGGGGAACAGCCTTACCAGGCCACAGAGGAAGACAATGCAGCCAGTTCTGATGAGACCTGATAGACTAGGATCAGAAGGAAGGGAAGAGGACTTCCCCATCAGTGTACTTGGGGAGGGACATGGGTGGAGAAAGTGGAGAGAGGGTGAGGATTTGGAAGGGAGAAAGGAGAGGGCTACAGGGCTGAAACAAAGTGAAAAAACTGTAATTAATAAAAAGAAAAAAGCTAACTTAAAAAAAAAGAAATAATTAAAAAAATATTATTTTAATATTTTATAGTCCCACCCATGTTTCTGTGAATCTCATGATTTCCTTGTTTTTAATCCATTTTTTAAATGCACCATAATTTCTTTATCCTTTGGTTGAGGGATACCTACATTGTTTAAAGATTCTGGCTATTATAAATTAAGCTGCTATGACCATAATTGATTAAATGTCCTTGTTGTATGGTTGAGCATCTTTTTTATTATATTCTCAGAATATATGCACTATTCCTGTTTTTCCTACCAACAATGGAGTAGGGTTATTTCCTCTACATCTCTCCAGCATGTGTTGTCCCTTGAGTTTTTTATCTTAGCCATTTTGATGGGTGTAAAGTGGAATTTCAGGTTTGTTTTGATTTGCATTTTTCTGATGACACTAAGGATGTTGAGCATTTCTTTGTTTCTCTGACATTCAATATTCCTCTAGAGAGAATTTTCTGTTTAACTCTGAACCCCATTTTTAATTGGATTACTTGGTTTATTGGTCTTTAACTTCTTGAGTTCTTTACATCTTCTGGATATTATTCTTCTGTCAGATGTTGGGTTGAAGATCTTTCCCAGTCTGTAAGCTGCCATTTTGTTCTGTTGACAGTTTCCTTTGCTTTACAGAAGCTTTTCAGTTTCATGAGGTCCCATTTATTGATTGTTTATCTTAGAGCCTATGCTGTTGGTGTTCTGTTCAGGAAATTGTCTCCTGTGCCAATGAGATCAAGGCTCTTACTCAATTTTTTTTTTTTCTAACAGATTTTGTGTGTCTGGTTTGTACTGAATATGGCCATTCTACCAAAGGCAATCTAAAGATTCAATGCAATTCTCATCAAAATTTGAACATAATTCTTTACAGACCTTGAAAGAACAATTCTCAATTTCATATGGAAAAAAAAAAACCCAGAATAGTTAAAATAACCCTGTGTAGTGAAAGATCTTCTGGAGGTATACACATCCTTGATCTAAAGCTGTACTATAGAGCAACAGCAATAACAACTGAATGGTACTGACATAGATACTGACTGGTGGATTAATGGAATTGAATTCAAGACCCAGAAATAAACCTACACACCTAGTGATACTTAATTATTGACAAAAATCCCAACACCAAACAAGGGAAAAAGCCAGCATCTTCAAAATCAGTGTAGAAAAATGCAAATAGAACCATATTTATAACCCTGCACAAAACTAAAGTACAGTTTTCTTCAATGAAGATATAAGAATACCACTGTTTTGAAGTGAAATTGTATATTCTAATGGACTCAAGGGATTATTATTTTATTCATCTTAATTTCTGACAACCACCCTATCCTTTTCAAGAAACAGAATGTGTGGGTATGGGAGAGGCTATCTTCACAATTACTTTTAGTTTAAAATCCCCCTTAGAAAAAAATGATGCTTTACATTTTTAATCCCCTCTCTCCTTTGCTTTTCACATTCACAGGCTACTTTGCAGCTCCAAACCTATGGTTATTAAGTATTCAATATAGTTTTCAGTTTGCAGGTACATAAATTCCACTTGTTTCACATTTATGCTCCTCTGAGCACACAATGCATGTTATTGAAGTTTCAGGAGCAAATTCCTCCGAGAGAACTGCCATAGCTCCTGGGATCATAGTGACTTTCTTTGAAATCCAGGTCTGCAGGGAAAGCTGCTGTCTGGATATTCCTCAGAGTTGTTCAACACCTACCCAAATAATAACAAGCCAACCAAATTTACTTCTTAAAATTAAAAGGTCACAGTTTACCTGTGGCACTTATAAGTCAGTAGAATACTATCATCATTAGATTAGATGTCATATCTGTATTATTTTAGCTATGTGTTTCCAGCATCATTCTATTATTCTACCTGACTGTTTTGTTGGTCTTTCTCAGCAGTTCAAGCAGGTATAAAAGTATCAGGAAACAGTAAAATATCTACCTCAGGTGTCCTCAAAGGGATCTAGAGCCTTGTGAATATATTAGGAGAGGGAGGAGCTATACTCATGGAAACATACAACTGCACTATCTTTATTTTATGGTAATAAAAGCTGTTTAATCATTTTTCTCTATCATTTTTTTGTGCTGGTTTGAGAAATCTGCATGGAAAGCAATTTAATTGACTCTTTGAAGTGATGCTAATGGAACAAGGAGAACGCATCCTTTAGAATTTGTTTTATTTCAAGGACAGAACAGGCAAGAATTTGGTGGTGAATTGTCTGGGAGGGAGCCGAATGCTCTTTACTAGCCATTTCTGTGCGTAGCTTCTCTCAGCGTGCACCTGCTGAAGAATCATTTTTGGAAACACTTTGAAAACAGGAGTTACAGCTACTTTATATGATATATAGTGATTTTTTTCCCCCAGACATACTTACAGTTTTATTTTTGGCAATTTAGATCTATGTTGCTATGGCCTATGATGGTTGCATCTTTTCAATAATAGACTACACTAATGTAGGAGGACCACGTTCTCAAATTTGTCAATATATCCTGTACATCAAGTGTGGAGAAATATGTTTTAGAGGGATGTAAAATACTTTAGGAAAATAACTATGTCACATGGTATTTATTTTCTTTTCCTAACTGTCTTGCATTGGCACTGGATTTCTTTGCTCAGAATTCTCCCA
>NW_026596147.1:10800647-10817364 GCF_907164565.1 Psammomys obesus | reverse complement strand
CACACACACACACACACACACACACACACACACACACACACACACACAATCTAGTTTAAAATTTTTTTTTTTTTAGTCACATAATTATAAGATTACATATCAAAGAACAAGGGGCATGCATGATCTAGGCTGGTGCTTGAATTACAGCACATTTCTTGTTTTGGGTACTGGTGTGTTTTTGTAAAGCTCATTCTACCAAGACGCACATCTAAGATGTACCCAAAGTGTATAATAACTATTGCTTTAATTTTGTATGATTTAAGTTTAATATATATGTGTGTGTTCAACAAGATGTCTTGTCTATATATTTTATTATACTGCAAATTTGCTTTTAAAGTCTAAACAATATTAAGGCTGCTTCTATGGCTAGCTGCTTTCTTTTTCCCAAGAGATTTCCAGGGTTAACACCCACTGTTAATCTTAGATTATCAAAGAATAAAACTTCCTATTTTGTGTACTGAATCTACATACATAAAACACAGACTTTTTCATCTAGCTCTGCAATGTAGACAGCATTGTGGAAGTTTTGTGTTAGATTCCATGACCTGACATTGTAGAAAACATGATAACATTTCATTTGTGTTGCTGTATTTTTCTCTTTGTGTCACTCTGAAATATACTCCTAGCTCCAGCTGTAGGACTAGGGAATGTAGCCAGGTAATGAAAAGTGATCAAACCTGCAGTGGGCATATCACCCAAATTGACCTCACCAAAATAAAACTCAGCTATTTAGTTGGATGTTGTTGAAAGAAATGCCTGCCAAGGAAATATAGATGTGTTACAGCTATAAGAGGAGAAGGGCAAAGAATTTAAGACGTGCCAACTAGACTAATATTTCCTGTTTCTATAACTAAACAACAAATAATTGGATTATTTATAAGAAAAATGTATTTATTATTTGTCATTCTGGAGGTTGAGAATCTGACAGTATAGCTGTCTATAGAACTTGATGAAGTAATAATTAAAACATGAAAAATGATATAGGGCGTCATATGGTGTGATTGCATCTCACTGTTATAAGTAAAATGATACTACAAGATTACTGTATTTGCTTGTAATGCTAAAACACAGGACCCAATCTGAATACAGTTCGTTGGAGGCAAACATCTGACATCACAGAACACCTAGATGGCCCAAAATTCTGTTCTTTAAGAAAGAATATAAAGGGTCTCTTGAGTCATCATATACTTTGGTCTTTGAACTTCTACAATTAAATATTAACCACTAACTATTGTTGATAACATGTCAATAGATGAAAGAAATTAATGAGAAAGTTTTGTTAAATAAGACTATTCTTCTTCATTTTTAGATCTTGTTTACTGTGGTCCCTTCTCAAGGTGCTAGAAAATTTAATTGCCAAGGAAAGTCAATTAGTTTTGTAATTTCTGGAATCCTCATTTTAATTGTGTTGCTGATATACATTCAATGTTAATTCCAAAATATAAGGAAAAAAAAGCATACATGGTTAATTTAAGAATTAGAATATGAGAAAATGTCTTCCTCTTGCTTAAAGAATTCTAATGTGGAAATGAAATTTTAATCAATCTTAATATTAGGGATAAAATAATGAGAAAACTAACTTTAGAGGTTAATGTAATTTTGTGCCATGATTTTTCTTTCATATTTCAAACATCCATCTATTTATACAAACCATTTATACAATCCTGTCAGGTCACAATTAGAACTATAAAATTTTCAGTACATATTCTATCTCTAGGATAATTTAGTAGTTGACCCACAAATTACCATTCCAATTACAATGCAAATGGACACATATATACATTGTATCTTTATTTAAATGCGTTCCCTTTGCCTAGTGCATTACCTTTGTGCCACTCTGTTCAAGTTTCATATATGAACTTACATTTACAGTGTTAGTGAATGGGAAACTGAATTTTCATTAGACTTTGACTTCTATTAATATTCATTTCTTAACTTTAAATACTAGATGATGTCATCATTTTTTCCATCAGTTACATCTTTTCATTACCTGTAAGCAATTCCAAATAGTTTTTTTTTTTTTTTCAGAATTAAGAGGCTTCATGGTTCTTTCATAGCTATATATGTCAAAATTTTTGCACTTCTGGTTTTTGTATTTTCTATGGCTGGAAGGCAATGAATACATATTCTGAAAAAGAATTTACTTATGTCATATTTAGTTTTTTCAACCATCTAGCTCAGTTCCCCTTTTGTTAGTCCAAAGAAAAGTATATCCAATCTACAAACTCATAACTTCATGTAATAAAGTGAGGAAATTTTCATAGCTACCTTTCTTCTGTAGGTGTTGGATTTAAGAAGGTTTATTTATTTATTTATTTATTTTACTTCTTTCTTTCTGGTTTTATAGAATGTGTGATTTTAATACAGAGGTTGAAAATAAGATAGACAGGCTTGTATTGTAGTTAGAATCTCTTTAAATTATTATCAAATGTGCCATAGATAATTAGGAACTAAGCCATTAGCTGAAATAAACTCAGACTTTGACTCATAAAGCAAATCCTATTCCTTTCTATAGGAAAGAACACTGAAACATCAATGCCTGAGTTAATTTGAACAGTGAAACATAGCTGTACATTTTTCACTATCTGAGAAATTATGAGAAAGTGAGTGACACTTTTTTCTGACAGTATTTTGATGTACACTGAGAAATTTTCACATAGAGAATTCTACATAAAGAAATTATTGGCAAACTAGAGGATGTCTGACACCAAAATTCTTGTATATATTACAGTTTTATCATACTGATCCAGTACATGAAGAATGCCTGTAATTTTCAACTTTCTTGCAAACGGATTCAATGCCAATAACAAATATCACAGAATAGCTTATTGTTAAATATTGTATAATCCAACATAAATCCTCCTTTTGATTTTACTGTTATGATCAAGTCATTTAATATGTTCTTGTATCCTTCTATTGATCAAATAAAAATAACATTCTCACCTCTCTAATGTAGGCAATTTAATGAATTATTAACATTTATTGAATATCTTAATCTAGTGCTTTAAAATGTGTTCACTCATAGATAATGGTATGTGAGAAAAATGCTTCAAGGATGACCTCACCTGCGCTTCAGCGTTCGCCCCCGAACAAACTCAGATAATGGCTGGTGGCTTTCCCCACGAAACCATAGTAAATATATGTTCCTGCAGCCCACTGCTCCTAACACTCTCCTCTGCCTTTCAGGGAGACCCATCAGTATGCTTCAAAGGTGTTTCATCATTGTCTTTCTCTACTCCTTGTGAATAGATGATAGGAATAAATTTCAGGTCTTCTAGTGCTATATCCATTTCCTCTCCTCTTAAATTTTCTTGTGCAGTTAAATAGACAGAAGTCAGTTAGCTAAGAACTCAATTTGTATGTACTTAATGAAAAATAAAAGTCAACTTAACTCTTGATTACCTAGGCTTTGTAGGGGGAAATTCAGAAATATGCTTGTCATTGTTAGAGGTGATTGAAAATCATGTTACACATATATTAAAAGTGGTATTTTACTTATATTATCTAAGTTTTTAAATGAAAAATCTGCATTGTCAGAGCATATAATTAAAAAAAATTCAAGGTAGTTTTTGACTACCGAAATAAAATATGTAAGTGTTATATGAAAATAATTTTATATAAAAATATACTATCAACCTTTATATTAAAGTCATTCAAGTTTGTTGTTGTTGTTGTTACAGGATAAGAATGTTTGTATGCCTAAAACAATCTTATGAGTAGACTTAATTTCATTAATCATCATGATCCCAATTAGGTATAGCAAGGCCATTGCAAAATGGTTGTTCAATAACTGGGTAGTCATCATTTAAATGTTTATTATCAAATATTAAGAGCTACAAGATGGCTATTAAAGCATGCAAGGGGACAGGAAAAATTCACAAAAATCAAGGCAAGTGAGATGAATACTAAGGAATTTTGACATGTTTTCATATAACAAAAGAGTGTGACCTTTACGTAAATAAATGGGGGAAAACCTGGTCACATTAAGATTTATAATTAAATCAGAATTAAAGATATGGGAGAATAGAATGGATAAGTGAATAATGAAAACAGATAGCCTGTTTGGTATGTATGGGATTATCACAACAGAGGCTTCAGATTTCTATGGGCAAATGATAGTATGAGGCAGAACTGACATTTAGGAGTGAAATTCTAAAAAAAAAAAATCCTGTTCATTAATTGAGGTAATCATTAAATATTTAGTGACTGCTTTCAGCAAGGCATAGAAAATTATACACTTAATAAAAAATATAACAGGGATTCTCTATTCAGGAAAAATGTAAAAACAGTTACAGATAAATAAGCAATGTCTGACACAGTTAACTTAGAATTTATTACCAGTTTTTAAGGTGATTTATTATTTTCAAAGTTTAAAACAAAATATTAACATGAGATGGAAATGGTGTAAGAAAGCAGGCTGTCCTGTACCCTTCTCATGGGAGTGCTGTTTAGCATAATATTTTAAATGGTAATTAGTAGGTTTCAGATTTGCATCTTTTAACCACTGTATTCAATCTCTAAGAAATATTCAGAGGTTAATTAAAAGTGTTGAAGCACTTTTATAACAACATCCTTTAGCGATGCAAATGATTTGAAGTTGATATATGAGACTAACTTGCTATATTATCTAATCATTATAATTTTATGGATATTAAATATAAACAGACATTAAGGAGAGTTTTAAGAATGTCCAGTAATATAAAGAATAGCTGAAGTCTAAATGAAAATGGTATTGTATTTATTTTATTTTATTTTATTATATTATATTATAAAACTATGTCATTATCTGTCTAAAACAAATCACTTTAAGTATATGTTTAATTTTACTTCAGAGCAAATCAATGTAGACAGGTTTTTATTTAGAGTCTCCTAGATGGTGTTAGATTGAATTAAGTTGAAAAAGCTATATTATCTACCCTTTGCCAACTCAACAAGCAAACATCAATTTTATATAATATCCTCCACCTCTTGGCCCAAGTATAATTTTGTAGAGATAATGTAAAATGTTGTCCTACTTTAAAAGCCCAAATTCATTGATTTTTTTTTATCTTAGCAATTCTGATGGGTATGAGGTGAAATCTCAGAGTCGTTTTGAATAGTGCTACCTTTTCAAGATCCAGCTATACGACTCCTATATATACCCAAAAAGCGCCTCACCATTCAATAAGGACATTTGCTCAACTATGTTCACAGCAGCTTTATTTGTAATAGCCAGAATCTAGAAACAACCTAGATGTCCCTCAATGGAAGGATGGATACAGAAAGTACAGTACATTTACACAATGGAATACTACTCACCAATTATAAACAAGAAAATCATGAAATTTGCAGGCAAACGGTGGGAACTAGGAAAGAACACCTTGAGTAAGTTAACCCAGAAGAAGACAGACACATATATTTACTCAGTTATAAATGAATATTAACCATAAAATATAGAATAAACTTACTAAAATCAATAGTCCTAAAGAAGCTAAACCACAAGGAAAACCCTAGGGAAGAAGCTTACTCCTCATTCAGAGGGGCAAAAAGGATAAACATTGCAAGTAGAAGTCAAGTAATAAGACAGGAGCTTTCCACAGAGGGCCTCTGAAAACTCTACCCACCAGGGTATCCAAGGAGATACTGAGACTCATAGCCAAACTTTAGGCAGAGTGCTGGAAACATTATGGAAGAAGAGGGATATAGAAATACCTGGTGGGTATAGGAACGCCACAAGGAGAACAAGAGAGCCCAAAAATCTGGGCAGAGGGGATGCTGCAGAGACCTATTCTCCAACCAAGGACAATGTATGGAGAAGACCTAAATGCCCGGTTCAAAGGAAGCCAATTTGGCTGTTCAGTTTCCAAGTGGGTTCCTAGTAAAGGGTACAGGGACTATCTCTGAGATGATCCAGTACTTGGCTCCTTGATCACCTCTCCCTGGGGGATACAGCCTTGCCAGGCCACAGAAGAAGATGATGCAGCCAATCTTGATAAGACCTGATAAGCTAGGGGATACAAGTGAATACATTGTAATAAAAGTATATAAATAAAATTAAATTTTAAAAAGTACAAATTCTCTTAACTGTGAGATCCTATAAAACTAAATATTATTCAACATAGTTTGTGTGGCACAAAGATAACATTATTTCGAATGAAAGAATTGTGGTATCACAGAAAATAGTCAGGTCAATTAAAATTGAATACTATGTAAGTCCTGTATAAGTGATCATAGTTGCTGAAAACTCAAGAGGACCATGATCATTCACAACAGGAACATTGTGAACTTCTCCACAATGTTCTACTGTTAGATTTCCCAAACTCTTACTTTTTTCCCCCCTACACTTCTTAGATAGTTCCTATGTCTTGGAGACCACAGTATTCAGTTCCCATTCAAGCTGAGCATTTTTTAAATAATTTTTATTTTGTTATATTAATTACAGTTTATTTACTTTGTATCCTTCACTCATTCCCTCCCAGTCCTATCCTCCCTCCCTCATCTTCTCCCTGAACCTCTCTAAGTCCACTGATAGGGGAGGTCCTCCTCCCCTTCCATCTGACCCTAGTTTATCAGGTCTTATCAGGACTGGCTGCAATGTCCTCCTCTGTGGCCTAGCAAGGCTGTTCCTTTTTCGGGGGTTGGGGAGGGGAGGAGGGGAGGTCAAAGAAACAGCCACTGCTGCGTTTTTGTATCATTTTGAATAGTTATGAATCATAATGACTAGTATCATGAATCATTATATTAAAGTACGCTTCCAAAGACACTGCTAAAATCAGCAATTTTTTTGTATACAAACATGAGTATTCAGAAAGTAATTTTTAAGTGAAAATTATAAATGTTTTAGGGAAACAACATCAATATATGTGTTTGCTTACAATCCCAGACATGAATTCTGAAACTGAACACGAGGTCCAGTTTAGAGGGGCTATAGGTAAGAAAAAAGTGGTGGTTGCAGCAGTAACAGCTGTCCCCAACTACATGAACAAACAGATTTTTAATGCTTTTTTTCATTTTTATTTTTTTATATTAATTACAGTTTGTTTTGTATCCCAGCTGTAGCCCACTCTTTCTTTCCCTCCCAATCCCACCCTCCCTCAACTCCTCCCTTCCCCTCTCTAAGTCCACTGATAGGGGAGGTCTTCCTCATCTCCAATCTTACCCCAGCTTATCAGGTCTTAACAGGACTAGCTGCATTATCCTCCTCTGTGGCCTAGCAAGGGTGTTCCTCCCTCGGGTCTGGGTGGGGGTCAAAGAGCCAGCCACTGAGTTCATTTCAGAGACAGTCCCTGTTCTCCTTACTAGTGTACCCACTTGGAGACTGTGTAAATGTACTACATTTTCTTTATCCATTCTCCATAAGAGAGAAATCTAGTTGCTTCCAGTTCTGGCTATTACAAGTAAACACAGTTGAGCAAGTGTCCTCTGTGGTATGGTTCAGCATCTTTTGGCACATGACCGGATGTGGTATAACTGGGTCTTGAGGTAGAACTATTCCCAATTTTCAGAAAAACCACCAGATTGGTTTCCAGTGTGGTTGTACATGTTTGCGCTCCCACCCCCACATCTTTGCCAGCAGGAGCTGTCACCTGAGTTTTCAGGCTTCACCATTCTGATGGGCTTGAGATGGAATCTCAGAGTCCTTTTGATTTGCATTTCCCTGATGACTCATGATATTAAACATTGCATTAAGTGCTCCTCAGCCATTAAGGATTCCTCTGGTGAGAATTCTCTGTTTAGATCTGTAACACATTTTTAATCGTGTTACTAGATTTTGTTGGTGTCTAGTTTCTTCAGTTGTTTATATATTTTGAATATCAGCTCTCTGTCAGAAGTGGAATTGGTGAAAATGTTTTCTCATTCTTTACACTGCTTCTTTTTCCCCTTTGAGAGGGTCCTTTGGCTTACAGAACTTTTTCAGTTTTTATGAGGTCTTATTTATTAATTGTCGATCTTGGTGTCTGCATGACTGCTGTTCTCTTCAGGAAGTTGTCTGTTATGCCTATGTGCGTATGGCACAATTTTTCTTCTGTCATGTTTAGTGTATCTGATTTTTTGTTGTGGTCTTTGATCCATTTGAACTTGAGTTTTGAACAAGGTGATAGATATGAATTTATTTTCACTCGTTCACATGCAGACATCCCGTTAGACCGGCAGCATTTGTTGAAAATGCTGTCTTTTTCCATTGTATAGTTCTGGTTTCTCTGTCAAAAATCAAGAGTCCAGAGGTGTCTGAGTACACTTTCTCATCTTCATTTTGATTCCACTGATCAACCTCTCTGTTTTTATGTCAATATCATGCATTTTTATTACTATTGCTTTCTAGTATAGCTTGAAATCAGGGATGCTCACATCTACAGAAGTGCTTTTAATGGACAGGATTGTTTTAGTTAATCTGGATTTTTTTCCATATAAAATTACGTACTGTTCTTTCAAACTCTTTAAAGAACTTTGTTGGAATTTTGTTGGGAATTTCTTTGAATCTGTAATTGTTTCTGGCATGATGAACATTTTAATATGTTAATCTTACCTATCCATGAGCGTGGGAGAGCTTTCCTTATTCTGATACCTTGTTTAATTTCTTTCTTCAAAGATTTGGAGTTCTTGTCATACAGATATTTTGCTTGCTTGATTAGAGTTTCACCAAAATATTTTATATTATTGTGGCTATTCTGAAGGGTGTTATTTTCCTCATTTTTTTCTCAGCCTGTTTATCATTTGTATATTTGAGGGTTACTTATTTATTGAGCCAATTTTGTTTACAACTACTTTGCTGAAGGTGTTTACCAGTGGTAGGAGTTCCTTGGTAGAATTTTTGGGGTAACCCGTATATACTAGCATAATAACTTTGTGGACTTTTTCTTTGATGAATAAGAAGTATTCTTCTCTGTATCTCTCTCTCTCTCTCTCTCTCTCTCTCTCTCTCTCTCTCTCTCTCTCTTTGGTTGAAATTCTATTCTTTGAGGCATTATAATGGATACTCCAGATTTGCTTCCTTGGTTTATTTGGTTAGAAAATCTTTTTCAAGTCGTTCCTCTGAGCAATGTATAACTTTGCTGCTATGATTTTTTTTTTTTGTATGCAGCAGAATGATAGATCCTGTTTTTTAATCCATTCTGGTAGCCTGTGTAATTTTTATTGAGGAACTGAGTCCATTGATGCTGAGAGATATTAATAACAAATGATTATTAATTCTTGTTTTTTATTGGTTGTGGTAGTGTGGTGTGGTGTGTAGTGTGGCGTTGTGTGCATGTATATGTATGTGTGCATATGTGTTTCTTTTCCTTTGGTTTCTGTGGAACTCTGTATTTCCTATGTTTTCTTGGATGTAGATAATCTCCCTAAATTGGAATTTTTCTTCTAGTATTTTCTGTAGGGCTTGATAATTTTTGTGGATAAAATTAGGTTTTTTTCATTAAATATCTTGCTTCTCCTTCTATTGTGATTGAAAGTTTTTCTGGGTACGGTAATCTGGGTTAACATCTGTGGTCTTTTCAGGCCTTTCTGGCTTTTAGTCTCTGTTGTGAAGTCAGAAGTAATTCTCATTGCTCTGCCTTTAAATGCAACTTGGATTTTTCCCTTGCATCTTTTAATACTCCTTGTTGTTCTCTACATTTAGTCTTTTGATTATTATGTGGTGGGAGAATTTTCTGGTCCAACCTATTTGCAGTTTTGTAATTTTCTTGTATGTTTATAGGCATCTCTATAAAGTTGGGGAGGTTTTCTTCTATGATTTTGTTGAAAATATTTTCTGGGCCTTGGAGCTGGAAGTCTTCTCCTTCTGCTTTTCTTATTATCCTTTGATCTGGTCTTTTCATGGTGTGTCTGGAACGTTTTAGACTCAACATTTCTTTGACAAATGTTTTTATTTCTTCTACTGTATCTTCTAAGCCAGAGAGTCTCTCTTCAATCTCCTGTGTTCTGTTGGGGATCCTGACCTGTGTAGTTCCTTTTCTCTTCCCTAGGTTTTCCATCTCCGGGACTCTGCCTGTTATTGTTATCTTTATTAGTTTTATTTCTATTTTCAGGTCTTAAACAGTTTTATTTGTTTTCTTTGCCTGTTTGATTGTATTTTCCTTTATTTTTTAAGTGAGCCCCTATCATTTTTATATAATTGGATTTAAGGTAATTTTCTTGTGCTTCAGCTGTGTTAGGATATCTAGCTCTCCTTGTCTTAGGATATTTACGTTCTGGTGGTGCCATATTGGCCTGTGTTTTGGTTGGTTGGTTGGTTGGTTGGTTGGTTGGTTGGTTGGTTGGTTTGTTGTTAGTTGTGTTCCTAGGCTGGCCTCTGACCATTTTGGTTTTGCAGTAATTACAGATTCTGATGCTGATTTCTGAGTTTATCTTTGTTTTATGGGTGTTTTAAGATATTTTTCCCTTTGATTTTTGTTTCCTCTATCCTGAATGACCTGGGATTCTGGTCCTTCTGATCCAATGGGGTGTCTCCCCTGTGTTGTGTGTGGCCTCTGTGGTTTGGGGTGATAAAGTTTTCTCTGGTCCCTATTACCAATGTGGCTTTAGTCCCTGGTGCCTGAGTGGCCTCTGGGAAAGCAAACAGGGTTGGTGGGGTAGGAAATGGAACACAGCATACGGGATGTAGTTTATCATTGTTGTTGGGTGTGCTTTTAGGAGAGCTGGCAAGCAATGGCTTGTGAGGGGAGGCAGGTATTACCTGGTGTCTCTGCTACTGGCAGATCTCTGGGAAAGCAGAGTTGTGGGGCAGGATATGGAGGGCAGAGTGTGGGGTGCAGTTTACTCAACAGTCAATTTTTTAATGGCTTATATATTATTTAAATCTCTAAAGATTTCATAAAATATATAAGAGAATTGTTTTAGGGAAAAGATGTCATTAATTAAAAGAGCCAGGATGTTCAAATGAAAATAATTCATTTGCTTTTATCTTAAAACATATCATATCTTTACACATACTGTATGGTAATACAAATGAGTCAAAAGAACACAATCAATAATTAATGTGCATCAATATTTCTTTTTTTTTTGATGTCTCTCCATGAAATACTTTCTTATTTTTCTTTTCTCTTTTTTTTTATTTTTTTTAAATCTTTTATTTATTTTTTATTAATTACACTTTATTCATTTTGTATCCCCCCATAAGCCCCTCCCTCCTCCCCTGCCAATCCCACCCTCCCTCCCCTTTCTGCATGCATGCCACTCCCCAAGTCCACTGATAGGGGAGGTCCTCCTCTCCTTCTTTCTGATCTTAGTCTATCAGTTCTCATCAAAAGTGGCTGCATTGTCCTCTACTGTGGCCTGGTAAGGCTGCTCCCCCCTCAGGGGGAAGTGATCAAAGAGCAGGCCAATCAGATTATGTCAGAGGCAGTCCCTCTTCCCATTACTATGTAACCCACTTGGACACTGAACTGCCATGGGCTACACCTGTGCAGGGGTTCCAGGTCATCTCCACAAATAGTCCTTGGTTGGAGTATGAGTCTCTGGGAAGTTCCCTGTGTTCAAATTATCTTGTTCTGTTGCTCTGCTTGTGGAGTTCCCGTTCCCTCCAGCTCTTACTATTTCCCACTTCTTACATAAAATTCCATTCACTCTGCCCATCAGTTGGCCATCAGGCTCAGCATCTGCTTTGACAGTTTATACTGCAGAAGCTTTCAGAGGCCCTCTGTGGCAGGTTTCAAGGTGGTTTCCTGTTTTCTTCTGGCTTTCAGAGGCCCTCTGTAGCGGGTTCCGAGGTTGTTTCCTATTTCCGTTTTCTTCTGATGTCCATCCTCTTTGCCTTTCAGGATGGGGATTGAACATTTTAGTTAGGGTCCTCTCTTTTGCTTAGTTTGTTTAGATGTACAGCTTTTAGTGGGTTTATTCCATATTGTATGTTTATATGAGTGAGTATATACCGTGAGTGTCTTTTTGCTTCTGGGTCAACTCACTCAGGATGATCCTTTCCAGGTCCCACCATTTACCTGCAAATTTCATGATTTCCTTATTTTTCACTGCTGAGTAATACTCCATTGTATAGATGTACCACAGTTTCTGCATCCATTCTTCAGTTGAGGGGCATCTGGGTTGTTTCCAGCTTCTGGCTATTACAAATAAAGCTGCTACAAACATGGTTGAACAAATGTCCTTGTTGTGTACTTGCGCCTCTTTTGGGTATATGCCTAGGAGTGGTATGGCTGGATCTTGAGGAAGCGCTATTCCTAGTTGTCTGAGAAAGCGCCAGATTGATTTCCAGAGTGGTTGTTTTATTAGTAATATTGTAATATAATTACATTGTTTGCCTTTGACTTTTCACTCTCCAAATTCTTCCATATGGTCTTGCTAGCTCACCTTCAAATTCATAACCTCTTTTTCAATCATTGTTGTTATGTACATATATCCATATATTTTCCAAGTACAAAAATTACACTTTCTCACTCTTCATAATGTTACGTGTGTGTGTGTGTGTGTGTGTGTGTGTGTCTTCTTGGCTGACCATTATGTATCAAATTAAAAACTTGCTATTCTCTTTTCTGAAGACTATTTATCCCATTTAACCAGTCTTTGGTTACTTATGGTTTCTGTGTAGGACCAAGGGCTCATGGACTTACACATGTCTACTTTAGCATTTGTTTTGCTGTCGTTTTCCATGCTCAGCTCGTGTATATAAGTTTATGTTAGTGAGGCTTTATGATTGTCACTTTGACATTACTACATGACACAATCTCACAGCAAACTTTCTCATCCTCTAGCTCTTATAATCTTTCCTTCCCCTCTTCTGCAGTGTTCCTTGAATCTTATGTGTGAGATTTGTTTTGTAGATATATCCATTATGCTACTGCTTAAAATACCATGTACCTCAGATGAAAGGTCCAGAGGCTTCTGAGTTGGACATGCCCTGAAGACACCTCCCTGAGGAATGGCCTCATGTCACCAGAAGGTCCCAAGTGAGCTTTCAAGGGACAGAATCAACTAAAAGTCCTACACATCTATGATGCCTATGAGCTACAAAAAACAGCCAGTATGTCCTAATCACCCTAAGAGTACAATAGTGCCATGCACAACTTGGTGGTTGAAAATAGTTCTTATTCAGACCTTTAGTCATAGTTTTAATATTTTATATTTTATTATTGTGTGCTCATTAATTTGTCAATAATTTCAGGGTTGTACTTGACCTCTATATGCTAGATAAATTGATTTTCCATACTCAGTCCTTTACTGTATTTCCACCTTTCTCTGACACTTTTTTAATTCTCTAATGCATCCAAAGATTAACATTATTTCACTCGTGAAATTGACTATTTTTCTGATTGTCTACTATTTACAATATACTTTTTCTGCTTCCATGAAGGTGGCAGGAAAGCAGCTGATCCTCCATCAGCCACCATATCTCACAGCCTCACAGTGTAACCTGTGAGGGCTTTTTCTTTTATTTATTTATTTTAAATTTATTACAATTTATTCACTTTGTATTCTAGCTGTACCCCTTCCCTCATCCCTTCCCAATCACACCCTACCTCTTGCTTCTCCTCCCATGCCCCTCCCCAAGTCCACTGATAAGGAGGTCCTCCTCCCCTTCCATCTGACCCTAGCCTATCAAGTCTCACCAGAACTGGATGCACTGTCTTTCTCTGTGGCCTGGTAAGGCTGAGCCCTCCCCTCTTCCCCTGAGGCAGAGGTGATCAAAGAACCAGCTAGTGAGTTCATGTCAGAGACAGCCCCTGTTCTCCTTACTATGTAACCCACTTGGACACTGAACTGCCATGGGCTACATCTGTGCAGGGGTTCAACATCATCTCCATGCATGGTCCTTGGTTGGAGTATCAGTCTAAGACCCCTAGGCCCAGATTTTTTGGTTCTGTTGCTCTCCTTGTTTAAAAATTTTCCCAGTTAAAGTAACTAAAAAGGCAGCGTAATTCCAGACTGCCATATTTTCACATAATTTATTTCTCTTATGAGCTCTTAGTCACAAGAAATAGTAAGGCAACGTCTCAGTCTCACCAAACTACAAATGTTTTGTTGAAACCAAGGTTTAGTGCAGAGAAAAGTGTTTTCTCATTCTTTACTCATTTTTATTCTTCTTTCAACATAGCGAGTTCTTTCTGGGAAGACTTCTTAGCCTCAGTTGTGTGTGCTACAGTTCCTAGTAGGAGACATGTGACTGGTGTTACATCCTGTTTATGATCTTATCAGATCAGCACTAATTTTAGGTATATATATATTGCTTTCTCAGCTGTTTTAATTCTGCTAACAAGGCACATAATATGTACCTAGAAAGCAAGACATTCCATATCACAAAGAGGAAATGATGACTGACCATTGCATAACATCAGGCTCACATACACATGGAGAGGCCATCTTCAGACAGAACTCCTCCAGTTGCGTGCTTTTTCATCCAGCAAGGGAATGATGCATCTGATACTTATCTTGATATCATGTCATTTGATAAAATATTGGGAAAGACGGTCTATCCAGATTTCTTCTACAGCTGTTCCACCCTCATCCCCTCACACAAGCAATAGCCAGTGGGAATGTTCCTCCCAAATGTACCTTTGGTTCTGTATTATTCCTCTACAGGCCTCTAAAGCAAATTCAAATTTCCATGAGGAGATGAAAACACATCTTTCTCCCTCAGATAAGGCTTCAGTGACAGACCACAGAAATAAATACACTTAATTCTAGATTAATGAACCAATAAATTTTATTGTAGCTGCTTACAGAGTCATGTGTGAGAGCTTACCTAAGGCAGCACAAAAAGCTTACATCAATTGCCTCATTGAATCACACAACTTCGCACATAGCTGGAACCTCATATATCCTTGGAGGTGGTCAAGGCCTCGTGTGCACTAAACTCATTTTCACAATAGACTTTAACATATTCAGCCTTTTTGCTTCATGTCATCAAAGTTTCTGAGGGTTAAAAAAACATGCAACAGCCATGTCCTTCCTGGTAGACTGTATTCTATCTACAACACTTAATTTTCCATCTTATTCCTCATAAAATTCTCAAATGCAAAAGTCATACTCTCAATAATCATATGTGAACTTTTCACAAGTGATTTCTCTTGCTTGTTGCAAATATAAAACTTTCTTCAAACAATATATTCTGATTACAGTTTCCCCTCCCCTAACTCTTCTGGGATTTTCCTCACCTCCCATCCCATCTGAACAACAATAACAACAAATCTAAGGAATAATAATAAAATATTATATAGAAGGAAGAGAGGCAAAAAAAACCATTAGATACATATTTGGACAAAGAGATAGACACAATCATACAGATAGATTTAAAAAAAAAAACACAAAACCAGAAGTCATAATATATAAGCAAAGGACTTGTAAAAGTTTTTAAAAAATGACCTAACAAACATTATCAGATAAAGAACTTTCAAGATGCCATTGAGTTTATGTTGAGCATCTCTTGCTGGGAATAGGGCCAGAACTTAAAAGTGCTTTGCATCCCCAATGTGACTCCATTGGATTTTTTCATTTGCAAGTATATATCAAGTGGAGAGAATTTCTGAGTTAGAGATATTGGCTTGAGTCCACTTCTTTCAGACCTAGGAACCCATGTGGTACAGACCCATGCAGGCTTCTGTCCATGCTGCTTCAATCTCTGAATTCATTTTTGTGTCAGCGCTGTTGTGTTTACAGAGCCTTGTTTCCTTAGTACCCTTAATCCCCCTTGGCTCTGAACAATTTCTTCATGGTTCTCTGATTCTTGAAGGGAGGAATTTTATGGAGACATCCCATTTCAAACAGAGTGTTGTAAGGGCTCTCAGTCTCTGCAACTTTTCCAGCTGTGGGTCACTGTATTTGTTCTCATATCCTACAAGAGAAAGCTTCTCTGATGATGGCTGAACAAGGCAGTATCATTGGGAGTCATTTTATGGCTGCATTTCTTTAGCAAATGGTAGTATTTGGGCTTTCCATAGGTTCTTGGTCACCTGGACAGTAGCTGGGATGGGTTCCATCTCATGGAGTCGGCCTTAAATGCAATCAGATACTGGTTCTTCCATAAATTTTTCTTGTTGGTTTCGGGTTACTTGTTGCCACCATTGCACTAGTTTGTCTTGCAGTCGTGTCACCATTGTAGATCAGAGACTTCATGTCACGGTGGATGATTACCTTTCTCCTGTGGTAGCATGCATAGTACCTTCCGGTGCCAAGTACACAGGGGTGAGGGCTATAGGTAGAGACCAGCTTTACTTCACCATGTTTCATTATTTTTGTATGGGTTTTTCATCTACAACAGTTCCTTATTGTATCTTTTTGGAGAGAATAATCTGAGGTTTTATACATCAACTACAGGTTCACCCTTTTGTTTTATTTGTTTTGTATGTGTTAAACATTACGTCTGAATTTCCAAGATACTTCAAATACAAGTCTGGATCTGATTACTTCTAACAACCGAAATGGTTTCTCTCCCATTATAATACATCAATTCATACATACGACCAATAATACATAAATTGAAAATCATTATACTATTTTGATAATCTTTTGAGTTAATTTTTGAGTCAAATTCACACATATAATTTCTACATCCTCATCACTTCACATCATGCCGTTTTCCTGTGTCTCCTATCATCTTAGGCTTCACCAATGTCATTATTTAATATTCTGCACAATGCTATCTTAGCTAGTCTTTGTGTTTCAATAATTATTTTTTACTTAACTTGAGTTATATTAACTAGTGAAAATTAGTTTTTATTTGTTGTACATTATTTGCTTGTTCTAAGAAAGAAAGAAAGAAAGAAAGAAAGAAAGAAAGAAAGAAAGAAAGAAA
>NW_026596147.1:10716803-10800637 GCF_907164565.1 Psammomys obesus | reverse complement strand
ATTACTATGTTGGGTAGGTAGTAAAGTGAGGAGGATCTTAGAGGAGCTGGATCAGGGTGACATATGATCAAACTATAGTGTATTACATATTTTAAAGTTACTTTTTCATTCATTCCAGTTTATTCACTTTGTACCCGAGCTGTAGCCCCTTCCCTTTATCTGCTCCCAATCACACCCTCTCTCCCTCTTCTCCTAGTGCTCCTCCCCCAGTCCACTGATAAGGGAGGTCCTCCTCCCCTTCCATCTAAACCTAGTATTACACATCTTTTTTTTTACATAAAAAAAAGATGAAAAGAAAGCAATCAGTTGCACTTAAAGTGCCTATAATCAACAATAAACTACTTTTCAATCACTTAACAAGTAAGGTCATACTGCTCACTGTTTAAATACCTTCACTATTTTTCTGATGACATTAACATGATATGCTTATAATTTTCCTTTCCCTTAGATAGACAAGCCTCATTTTGAATCCATCTTCACTCTCTATTTGTTAAGCACATGGATCTGTGATTACTTCCTAAGATATAAGGATCATTTCTGTCTAAGTTTTTAAATTTTCTATTCTGTGTCTAAAATGTAGTTCAGTATCTGAGTGTAACTTACTTCCTTTACTTATTTTTTGAGAAATATCCCAAAATACTATATATTTAGAAATATTATGTGAAAACCAGAACACATTGTTGGGTTTTACAGATTTATTCTTGTCATCACCATCCACCACCACCACCACCATCATTACCATCATCCTTAGGCAAATTATTGTTTGTATGAGTATATGCAAATATGAAAGCTACTTGTAGTTGTCAGAATAGTATATAGCATGCCTAGGATCTGGAGTTGTAGGTGGTTATGAACTCTTGGGAAATAGTGTGGGATATGAAACTCAGGCACATGAGAATAGCCAGAAGTTCTTTTAAGACTCTTTTATTAATGAAGAAATAATTACATGATTTCCCACCCTCCACCTTGTTCCTGCAATATCTCTCATCTCTCTCCCTACTCCCTCTTAAATTCTTCTATTATTTAATTATTGTTGTCAAATGTATATTGTATACAAAGTCACTGTGTCTGTGTGGTGTAGTTGTATGTAGATTACTTTAAGGATGACTACTGATGACTGGATAATATTTTACTGTCTCAGCCTCATGAAAGACACCTTCCATCTATAGATTTTAAATGCCTGTAGCTCTTTACATACAGGTTGAGACCCATTAAACTTCCTCTGCGCATATTGGGATGCTAAAGTTGTCAGTATTCAGTGGCACAACCATATCTAATGTGAACAATGCCAGCGCAGCTGCTTTAAAAAGATCCAGCAAAGCTGAGCTGCATGATGCAGTCACCATCATAGTATCTGTCACTTTTTGGTCTTGAACTCTATGTATTGGATGCTTGGGGAGGAATTTTTTTATATTTGTTCAACTTGGGGATATTAGATTGATGTGAAATTTCTTAGGAATCATTTTTGTCTTCTCCCAGGAGTACTGCTTCTAAGCTTACTCAGGAAAGTCCTAGCCATTCTACCCATCCTGATTTTAGGAAGTAATCCTTATCTGGCCTCCTTGAAGGTTCTCACTATGCCCTGAAGGTTGTGACTCAGATAAAGATGCCAGAGGTGTCCCGATGCTACTCAGGCTCCAAGATATTCTTGGAGCATCTGCTCCTGTACGTACAAATGAACAAGATGGTAAGAACACAGTAAACTTAAAAAGCTAAGCAAAAATCCCTGGGCTAGAGAAGCAGTAGATCAGGTTAAAAGCCTCTTCCTACTCTATGCTCAAGGGATTATGTGGCATAACAGATTGAGGCCCACATAAGGTATGACCCTAGATGGAAAGATTCAGCAACAAAGATAGATTTCCTTGGGTTTTCTCTGCCTACACAGCAGCTTGTATTGATGGAAAAAGAATATTGTGAATAAATGATACAAGAATGAAGTGTTAACACCCCCTTTCTTAGAAAAGTTAGATTGTACAGTGCCTTTATGGTGTTATATGACAAAGGAGCAAAAGTACACGAAGATTAGACATATAAATAAACTCTGCCAAGATATAAGATATAAAGACTGTATTATACTAGAAATTGAATAATAGCTACAGAAGCTTTGCTCTGAAGATTTTGCTTGGGCTTCACAATTGACACTCTGAACATTAAAAACTTATAATACAGCGCTTGAGAAATGTCAATCTGCCCAAGCTGGATTTCTTTCTATTTAGTGCCCTTGAAACCACAAAAGTTACCAGCTTGAGAATGGCTGTCATGCTTTGGCAAAATATGACTCTAGATTCTTGAAAATTGGGTTATGGGTTGATGGGGGGGAAAATGCTTGTGAAAGATAACTGTGTTCTGTCCCATTTTATCAGCGATCACTAAACTTATGACCAAGACATGAATCTATCCCCGTCTGCTGAGTTCTGTGTAAATAAAAAAGCACTTTTACTGCCAGTCAGTCAGGCTGCAAGACTCTCCCTGACCCACATGCTTAATGCACTCCTCCATTGCCAGTTCCTTATCTCCTCTGTGGGACCTGGCCATCACTTTGGCTGGCCCCTGGCAGTTCATACCTTGCTTGCTCAGTCATGTTATTGAGATTCTATTGGTCTGTCTTCTCTGTAATATCTAAAAAACATAGGCTCATAGCAGATTTCCTGGTACTGTGGTTCTGGTTTTCACAGTCTTGCTGGTTCATGGTCCTCAGTATTCCCTGTACGTGTGGTGTGCAGGTTATGTTCTTACTGTATCACCTGGGGATGGACATCCTACGGTCACCTACTCTCTGCATTTATTTTGATTCCTGTAAAGGTCTCCATATGCTCAAAAACTTTCTTTTATAGGGAGTGGGAAATACACTTTTCTGTAAGTATTTTAACACCTACATAGAATGCAATTAGGGATTATACTTGTTTAGGAAAGTGTTGGCACTACATTCTCCTGTAAGATTCATGATGTGACTATCTGTGGGTTATTGGCAAGATTTATAGTACTAGGCACAATTTCCTTTTCCTATGGTTCAGGCCTTAAATCAAAGTAGAGAGCTGTCAGTTACTGCCAAGGTACAAATGCCTTTACTGCACCCTTAAGGATAGCTCGTCCTCATGGTTATTTGCTATGCTCACAGACCTCCCCCCAGACCTCCCCCGCCAGGTAAGACTAGGAATTCCTTTATTTCATTAGCACCTTATACAGAACCTTTCAGTACTGTGGGTGCTAGTCTTCAAGGAAGAATCCCTGGAGTCAGTTCTAAGTAGAACCGTTGGAGTCCTGTGTCTAAAGAATTTGATGTCTTCAGCAATAGGGGTTTATCTTCAACAGCTGGGAAACAGCAACAGTCTATAGTGTTTTGGGAATCTCTCAGATTCTCTTGACCTCAACTCAAAGGGGAGTTTCTCATGCCTGGTGTGGTTTCCTGTTAAATAATCTATGGTACTTTGAGAAGGTGGTATTACCCCTAGGGGTATAATTTTATTAAAACTTTATATATACATACATATACTTGAAGTATTACATGTAACTAGCTAAATGTAATGATTCCCTATGCCTATCTCAAACATCCTAAGTATGATTTATCCCTCTTTGCTCCTTCTTCTCCTGTATTATCTACCAACCTCTCAGTAAGTAAAGCATCACCTTTGTGATTCATTCATTCATTCATTCTCCTATCTATAGCTCCACCTCATCCATAGTTCCTTTTTTTACTTTTCTGGTGTCTGTGGTTACTCCAAGTTACATACTCTTATAGGAATATTTGAATCTAAAAACAACAAATGAGAAAAAATAGGGGGAAATTGTCTTTCTGTCTCTGGGTTTGCTCACTTAATACAGTATTTCCTAGTTCACACATTTGCCTGAAAATGTCATTTTTAACTTTTGTTTTTACAACTGAGTAGTATTCTGTAGTTAATATGTACAACAATTTCTTTACCAATATATCAGTTGGAGGGCATTTAGTTTGTTTCCATTTCCTAGCAATTATGAGTAGATGGAATGAATAGGGCTGAGGAAGTGTCAGTGCAATAGGATGCTGAGACCTTTGGGCATATGTAAAGGAGAGGTATATCTAGATCGTATGGTAAATTTATTTTTAGCTCTTTGAAAATTCATCATACTGATTTCCTTAGTGACCGCACAAGTTTGCAATCTCACCAACAGTGAACAAGTATTCCACAATCTCCTCATGGACTGAGTGATCTATCTAGCCCTATCTAATTTTTTTCCTCTTTTTGTTTATTCTATCATGAATACATTGTCATAAATAAAACATTTGCCTGTATTACTTTCCCCTTCAGACATCTAGATATTTTTTTTTCTTTTTGGGGATATTAATCCATGAACGCTTTTTTTAAAAACATAACTCCTATCACTTCACCTCCCTCTATCCTCCCGTGGACTGTCACTCCATCCCACATTCTTGTAGCTCTTCTTCTTGAATTATTATCATTACTTCTTATTGTTTTTGTAATACTTTATATCAAGACTATCATTCATGCAAATTTTTAGATGGGGTTTTGTAACCATTATTAAAGCCATTCAGATGGAAGTTTGTTCCTTTTCTAACAAGTTCAATATAAAATGCTTCCAGTAAAATAACTGAATAGAATATATTACGACCTTGAGGCTATAAACTGAGATAATAGATGGAAGTTGATAATTTCATATCAAGCAAGGCTTCTTTGGCACCTGCCAAATGAATAAAGGTATGACTTCTATTCATCTGCATTATACAAACCTGTAACAGACTCACTGTTTCAGGTATTAGAATAATTTATGGCTCACACACATACTCTGCAAATAAATATAATTTGTGATGTAATTATCATTTTGTAATCTCAAATGCAGGGTTGCTTTTAGTGGAATTTCAAACACAAAGAAGGCTTGGTTACTATCTGTGTGATTTAACACCAAATAGTTTCCACTGAGAAGTCACTTGTCGTGTGTCTTTCGCGTAAGCAGCTGTGGCTGTGGTTTTCAGGGCAAGCGATGTTCATATTTCTGTCTCTTCACCTTACCACTACAGTCTGTCTTTGCTGCCACTGAGTGATGGCCTCTTACATTTCTGCTTGCTTCAGGATGTTGTCAACACCCAGCAGTAAATACCATACGCTGTCTTCTATAAAGTTGTGCTTGACAAGATGTTTCTCCTCCATGTTTTGGAGGAAGTTGTTTTGTTCCTGAGGCTGGCTTCCTTGAGTAATGGTTTTTACAAGTATAATAATATAAATGACAGGGATGGCAGTAAAGATAATGATGAATTTAATGTTGATGTTGATGCTGGTGATAATGATAGTGATAAATGAAGAACTCCTTTGACTCTCCATTCACACTAAACCATAAATGGGATTCGATTTGATGACTATAGTTAGTATTTGCTTAATCAACCAAAATCAGATCTAAAGATGCCACTTTATTCCATTGTGAGCACACTTTTAGAGAGGGGTCAGAGGCCATCAGGCTCCGTAAGTCAGGTTTTCTATAGTTACCAATCCCATCTCTAAGGCAATTAACAATATCTATGCCTTTGGTGGCTGTACAGTGGGTCATACAAAAGGAAACAGGTCCTGTTAGAGGAGAACAAGTTAACAAAGTACTGTACACTCAGACAGAAATTATAATACTGCATTCAATGTTTTTATAAACAAATTGTATCTTATATTTCATTAATCGTTCATTCTGTGCTTGTAAGATAGTTATCAATGAGAAAACAATATTTTAGCTCATTTTCTGTAGTATTACACTGATGAGGTTAATATCATTTTATACCTAAGTGAAATTTGTTTATTATTTACTATAATTAAAAAGTGTCAGTTTTCCTAAAAATAAAATAATTGCTGAGCTCAATGTTGTGAAGTAACAAAAATCCCTACATAAGCATCATAATTTTGTTTGTTTCTTAAAAACAATTTAACTATATAACATCAGTTTGCTTTTAATTTTTCTCACATTATCATAGACTTATAAATGCAATATTAATATTAATTATTGATGTAATTATTAATCACATTGTCATAAACTTTATGATATAATATTATTAGTATATTGATCAGCTGTGAACCTTACATCTTGACAAATAGCTTTCTTTCCATTTACCTATTTTTCTTCCTTGTTTTCATTTTCCTCTGTTTCAGTTACTTACTAATAATAATAGTTATTTTATACTGATAGAAGTTATTCAATTTCCACTATATTTTGAAATGTCTCAAAATTTACATTCAAAAAGCAGATGTTAATTATATAAGGCAAAAAAAACAGTACTAAAGTACTATATATAGGCAGTTGTATTATCCTTTGGGTTTTAGGCAAGTCTCAATTGTCATTGTGACATGGACAGTGCAGTTTTCTATTTTATCTGGAAGATAAGTAGAGACAGTTACTAAGTTAACTCCATTTATGTTGTGTCCTAGTTACACTTTCTTTGCTATGTTGAAACACCATGACCTAAAGCTAGTAGGGGAATAAAGGGTTTATTTGGTTTATGCTTCCACATCCGTAGTTTATCAGTTAAGGAAGTCAGGACAGGAACTCAAACATTGTGAGGACCTGGAGACAGGAGCTGATGTAGAAGCCATAGAGGGTGCTCCTAACATGGCTTTCTCAGCCTGCATTCTTGAGGAAAAAAGGACCAGTCCAAGGGTGGCATCAACCAACATGGGTTGATTTCTCCCTAATAGTTACTAAATCAACGTCCTTAGTCATCAGGAAAATGCAAATCAAAACGACCCAGAGATTTCACCTTACACCATCAGAATGGATAAGATCAAAATCTCAAGTGACAACATTTGCTCAAGAGTTTGTGGAAAAAGGAGAACCCTCCTCCATTGCTGATGGGAATGTAACCTTGTACAACCACTTTGGAAACCACTCAGGCACTTTCTCAGACAATTAGGAACAGCGCTTCCTCAAGAGCACTCCTTGGCATATTTCCTAAATATGATCAAGTATACAACAAGGACATTTGTTCAACCACATTCTTAGCAGCTTTATTTGTGATAGCCAGAAGCTGGAAACAACCCAGATACCCCTCAGTGAAGGAATGGATACAGAAATGGTGGTACATTTACACAATGTGAATACTACTCAGCAATTAAAAACAAGGAAATCATGAAATTTACAAGCAAATGGTGAGTATCAAAGCAGATGCTGAGACTTATCACCAAACAAAAGTGCAGGGAATCATATGAAAGAAGGGGGAGATAGAAAAACCTGGAGGGGACAGGAGCTCCATAAGGAAAGCAACAGAACCAAAAATTCTGGGCACAGGGTTCTTTTCTGAGACTGATACTCCAACCAAGGACCATGTGTGGAGACAACCTAAAAACCCTGCACATGGCAGCTCAGTGTCCAAGCTGGTTCTCTAGTAATGGGAACAGAGACTGTCTCTGACATGAACTCAGTGGCTTTTTATCACCTCCCCTAAAGGGGGGATGAGAGCCTTACCGGGCCACAGAGGAGGACAATGCAGCCAGTCCTGATGAGACTTGATAGGCTCTGGTCAGATGGAAGGGGAGGAGAACCTTCCCTATCGGTAGACTTGGGGAGTGGCATAGGAAGAGATAAGGGAGGGCAGGTGGAGTTGGGAAGGGAATAGGGAGGTGGCTGCAGCTGGGATACAAAGTGAATAAAGTGTAATTAATAAGAATAAATAAATTTAAAAAGATACCTATGTAGGTACTAAATACACTTATGTATTTCTGTATCAATGACATACAAATGTCACATAAAAAATGTGGTGCAACAGAAACAGAAAAGATGCACAAATCCATTCTTAAAAATTTTCCAAAAGTGCTGAATCTTTTCATACCTAAAAGAAATAGAGCTTCATAAAAAAAGAAAGAAATTCTCTAAACCAGATCTTGTGGATGGATTTTCACAATTGGGATTCCTTCTTTTAATGAATCATCTTGTATCAAGTTGATATAAAATTATCCATGTAACCCAGCATGTGATATGATGTAATTTATGAATAACAATATAAACAGTACTGCACACTATCTAATTATGAATTATTTTGTGAAGCAACTGCATGTAAAAGTTTTGCTTTTTTAATCCAAGATAATCATTACTTCAGAATGATGAATTTCATGTGCAGATCTGCTCTTACTACTGGTACATATGAAAATTTCTTATTAATAGGATAATGACCACTTGACTTTGATGACTTCCATATTTATCATATGTCCTCAAGCTGTTGTTACTTTAACATATTTAAACTTAATTCTAATCATAAATTAAAACTGACAATTCAAAACATGCAAGCAGTATTTTTCTTTGTGTTAAAATCCTTCTTTAAGAATGTTAATAGAATTAGGAAGATTATATCATATGTTTCTAATCATAGGTATTTCTGGCTTGAGGAGTTGTCTTGAAATTATTCTATTTTAGAAAAAATATAGCTAAGATGAGGGAAGGTGACATTATCAAGCCATAGGTAGTGTGGTGTAGTGCAGAAAGGTCATAGTGTAGAAGCTGGAATTTTGTATTTATGAACTTTTACAAGTTCTAAATAAACTGGTCATAATTTAAAAAAAATATAATAAAAAACTTTTGTGGAAATAATTGGTAAAGGACATATTAATAGTCAAAATAAATTTTAGGCAAATTGAAAAATATTATTTAAAAAAGTACATCTCACAGTTGTCTATTACCATTAACGTCTCAGCTTGTAGTGAGGTCTCAGGAGTCTTTCCTTTGTCCAGGCTCTATTCTTCTTAGTTCTTGAATGGCTTGATTGCATGCAGGTCTTGGGCAGGTAACTCTGGTGTGTGTTCATGTGTGCAGCAACCATGTCATGTCCAGAGGAGAGCATTTCACAGAATTCTTCCATATCCTCCAGCTCTTGTATTCTTTTAAATTCATCTTCCATGGGGTCTACTAAGCCTTGGTTTGAGGGTTGACATAAATAGTCTTTTTTAATTGATTTATTATTTATTACAATTTATTCACTTTGTAACCTCACTGCAGCCCTCTCCCTAATCTCCTCCCAGTCGTACCCTCCTTCCCTCTTCTCCCGCTATGTCCCTCCTCTAGTCCACTGATAGAAATGTCTCATACACAGCTCTGTATTCAGAGTTGTTAAGACTCAGAACATAGAACAGTTATGTATTTCTTCATTGACTATTAACCACTACAATAGGAGCAGCGCTAGTTTATGGACATAAATATAAACTATATAAATTTAAATAAAACAAAGGCTATTTTTTGACATCAACAATTAGGACAGCAGACACTAATGGAGTTTCTTCTAGGGCTTTTGACTTCACCTATTTAGAGTACTAGGCATGATTTTCCTCTGTAGAGTAGGTATTAATTTCAATCAAGAGAACATCTGGTCAACCTCAGCTATACCGCTAGTGCACCTAACAATGTTTCTTACCTGGCAGGTCAGTATTGTAGAATACATGCTATGAGGTTCACTGCTGAGAATAAGCACTGTATATTTTCTTCCCCAGTACTCAGCATAGCCCTGGGCTAATCACTTAGAAGCTAGACTGCAGGAAAGAATTTCCTGGACAGTTCAAAACTGACTTCCTGTACCTGGCCATCAAAGTATTATGTAAAATTAAAAAAAAAAACAAAAAAAAAAAACATCGACAACACAATAGCTATGAGGAAGAAAGATATTCTGCCTACAAAATAAAAAGATAGGTTGTATATGATAAACACTAAATGATCTACTAATTTCAAATATGTTGATGAACACTTATCTTCTTCCTTTGAAGTAAAACTACATTTTGTATTTAGAAAATTAGAAATATAATAGTTAAAATATAATACAGAGAATATTTCTATGATTATTTTGCATTTAATACCATACCATTGAGCATTTTAAAACACTTGCAAAATGTTGTTTCTCAAGATCCTTTTTTTTAAAACATACTTTTCTTTCTTTCTTTCTTTCTTTCTTTCTTTCTTTCTTTCTTTCTTTCTTTCTTTCTTTCTTTCTTTCTTTCTTTCCAATTTATTCACTCTGTATCCCAGCTGCAAAGCCCTTCTTGTCTCCTCCCAGTCCCACCCACTCTCCCTTTTCTCCCCTATGCCCTTTCCCTAGTTCTCTGATAGGGGAAAATCTCCTCCCTTTCTATCTGACCCTAGCCTATCAGGGTTCATCAAAGCTGGCTGCATCCTTTTCTTCTGTGGCCTGGAAGGCTGTACTCCCTAGGGGGAAGTGATCAAAGAGCCAGCCACTGAGTTCATGTCAGAGACAGCCCCTGTCCCTTATTAGGGAACCCATTTGGAAACTGAGCAGCCTATGGGCTTCCTCTGAGCAGGGGTTCAAGGTCCTCTCCATGCATGGTCATTGGTTGGAGTATGGGTCTCTGCAGAACCACCTGGGTCCAAGTATTTGGGCTCTATTGTTCTCCTTGTGGAGTTCCTGTCCCCTCCAGATCTTTCTGTCTCCCTCTTCTTCTACAAGGCTTCTGGCACTCTCCTGAAAGTTTGGCTATGAGTTTCAGTATCTCCTTGGACACCCTGGTGGGTACAGCCTTTCAGAAGGCCCCTCTTGTCCTGTTCCTTGTCTTTTCCTGTTTCTAATGTCTTTACTGTTTGTCCTTCTGAATGAGGATTAAGCATCTTCTCTAGGGTCCTCTTTGTTGTTTAGCATCTTTAGGACTATAGATTTTGGTATGTTTATCCTATATTATATGGGTAATATGCACTGATAAGTGAGTTTATATCACATGTATCTTTCTCTTTCTGGGTTACCTCATTCAGGGTGATCTTTTCTAGTTCCCACCATTTGCTTGCAAATTTCATGTTTTCAAAATCCTTATTTTAATCACTACTGGAATGTCTTACCATGAAACCTGAACCACAGCATATGTAACTGAGGGCACTTTTATCTAGCCAAGAGCAAATGGACAGTTTGGATTGGAATAGTACTTATTTGAAGGATTTTTACTATGAATATAATTGTTAGAATTAGTAACAAATATAAGAAGGCTTCTTTTTACATCCTTCAAATGGATTGAAAGAAGAAATTTTATTTAATATTTAAAAGAACAGGCAAATCCACTGATAATAGTTTTAAACTGCCTGTCTCAAAGTAAAGCAGGCTCTAATCAATCCATATTTCATATGGAAAACCTGAAATAATTGATGATTCCATAGCGGTTTGCCAACCAATTATACAAATTCAAAAGAAAAAATATGAGAAAACATGAACTAAGAAAAGAGGAAGGAGAAAGTCAGACATGGAAATGATAGAGGGAGGGTTGAAGATTCTCAGAACAGAAAGTGTAATTTTTGAGGGGCAGGGAAGAGATGAGAGAGGGAGGGTGGGATTGGGAGTGAGTGAGGGAGAGGGCTACAGCTGGGATACAAGGTAAATAAACTGTAATCAATATAATAAAAAAGACTGAAAAAAAAAGAAATGCTTCTAAGAGAGTTTTCTACATGCTCTTGCCAAGATGCAGTGAATTAAACTAGAAAATATTTAGAATGCCCACATAGTGTGAGTCATATGTAAAGAGCTGAATAAATTTGATCAACCCAGGCAACCATTAAGATGTTTTGTCTATATAGTGATCTGAAACATCTGTGCATCTGAACATATAAATGTTACTAAAATATCTTGAGACTCAATTGAATTTTTGCAGCTTTGACAAGAATATTTTTTCATTTGATAGTCATTCTGTCAGATTTATCCAGACTTATTTTCATTGATTTAATGTGTTACCATTTCAAGCTTTTTGATAGTTTCAAAATTGTACATTTTCCTGATTCGTAATTTATTTGTATAAACTATTGATTTAAATAGAATCTATAAAGCCATGTCCGATGTGTGTTTAGTGTGAGTACCACGAAAACTATAAATGAGTAATCACAAATAATTCAACCCAAATGGTATGTATATATAACATGTACTTCATGTGGGTAGAGCAGCTATAAAATACCTTGCCACCTTCTTCAAAGAACTGCCACAAATAAATGTGCATTCTGTAACTTTTTATTCCACTTCTTGAAGGGGTGTTTTCATAGTTGTTCACACCACATCATAAAAACTTTACAGTCAAAAGACCCATTTCCCATTACTTTTTCTACAACGATTTGCTGGGCTATTGTATATAAAGTTAGGGTTTATGACATAAAACTGTCTGAATACATTACTAAATAAATACTTAGAAAGTAAATAAGCCCCAGGGAGAGATTCAGGAAAAGCATGCAACCTGTAATGATGCTTTAGAGATAAGAGTTGGATACAAGTTATATCCTAGAGGAGGCGACATGCTTCCGCTAATGTTTTACTGTATTATTATTATTATTATTATTATTATTATTATTATTATTACTTATTCTAGAGGGAAATGAGTGGTGGTGCTCCATGCTACAGCGAGGGAGAATTTATTGGGGAAGTTATGAGAGCCAGCAATCAAGAACTTTCCATGCATGAACCTAAGGGATGGAGATTTTCCATTTGACCTTTAAAAACCACTATCATATGCTGTCTAGAAAAGTTCATCTTCTCCATAGTAATGGAAAGAGGGACTTTTTCTGACATAAACTGTTTGGCCTGTTCTTTGATCACCTCCCCAAAGGGGGGAGCAGCCTTACCAGGCCACAGAAGATGACAATGCAGCCACTCCTGATAAGATCTGATAGACTAAGATCAGAAGGAAGGAGAGGGGGACCTCTCCTATCAGTGGACTTGGGGAAGGGCATGGGTGAAGAAGAGGGAGGAAAGGTGGGATTAGAAGGGGGGTTATGGGGGGATACAAAGTGAATAAAAGAGAACATCATCATTCTCAACACAGCAGACTTGCCAAATATCGGTTATTGTGTTCTGTTTTGCTTTGGGTAGAACAATTTTTTATGAAATGTGGTGAATTCAACATAAAAATGGGGAAATCGTACTAACAAATTGATGAATTTTTCTAAATCTAAGCATTTTAATACTTTATTGAAAATAATTTTTTCATACACTATGTTCTAATCAAGGTTTCCCATCCCCCAGCTCCTCTCAGATTCTTCTCATATCCCCATCCACCCAACTCTACTCACTTTATTTCTCCTATTTAGAAAACAAGCAAGTATGCAAACAAACATTTTTTTTTTCTTTTACCAGAACAGCAATTACTTGATGCCATTATTTAGGTCAATAGCAGCTATACCCTCTAACTAAGAGTAATAAATTAACTAAAATATTTCCTGAAATAAGAACGATACCTTTCATTTAATTCACCAGTCATCTAGGCACTATCCCAATGCTGAGAGGAAGCAGAATAATCTCTCAGAGACCTTACTGGGAGCTCCAGTTTGTACTCGAACATGTAACCTGTTGAAACACTGAATTTATTACCACCTGATTGCAATGAATAAGAACGTCTTAGACAAATCATTCTTTGGCACTGAACAAACTATTAGCCTCTCCACACATAATAGAAAGTGTTGCCCATACAAGAGGAAGGCATATGGAAACCAGTGACATATGCCTTTAACTGTGAAGTATAATTAACTTGTTCTTATCTTTTAATGACTTCATTATTAAACACTACCAACAATCTCTTTGTTGATTCTCACTTCTCACAGAGAAATAGCCATAAACACTGGAAAAATAAAAGGAACGGACTTCTCTAAAATATCTACAGATGTGGAATTTCTAAAGCAGAATTCTAAAAATATTTATGTTTTACATTTAACTAAGCCACATGCATGTACCCTTAGTTTGTTTAGTATGAAATATTCCTGAAACATAATTTAAGATTAATATTTTCATTACAAAACAATCATCATAAACATTATCAGACAGACATCTAGATCTGAGACTGTTGGTTCATCATGGTTAAAATGGTGAAAAATAGCAACGAAATAGAATCATTAAGTCATTCATTACATTTGAAACTATGCCTAGGCAGATAGATTTTATATATATATTAGCTGCTACGAGAGGACTAATGAACTATGATGTAATCCAGAACTATGAACATTCACTGAACAGCGTGATGTTTGGAAGAACAATAGAGAATTATCTTGTTGGATCTTTCCTCTTATCAAACTAAGAAAAACAAAAATATGACAAAAGAAGTTAAATAATGCAAAAAAGATAAAAGTACGGATTTGGTAAGGATTTATAACAGTGTATTTTTCTAACTAAATGGTACCTTGTACTTAATTTAGAACATGTAATAATCAGTGTATACAAATTAAATAAATGGTGAGCTTAGAATATCTTATACAAATGATATCAAAATCAAAACATAAAATGAATATAGCCTGGCCCAATGTTTAAAATTATAATTTGAAAAAATTTTGATACCTACTTAAAAATAAAAAAAATTATGGATTTCACTAATACACTGTGAGACAGTTAAACCAGACAAGATTAACTAATAAAACAAGAAACAGGACAGGAGCCTACCACAGAGGGCCTCTGAAAGACTCTACCTAGCAGTGTTTGAAAGCAGATACTGAGACTCATAACCAAACTTTGAGCAGAGTGAAGGGAATCATATAAAAAAAGAGAGAGTTAGTATAACCTGGAAAGAACAGGAGCTCCAAAAGGACCAAATAGATCTGGGCATAGGATTCTTTTCTGAGACTGATTCTCCAAGCAAGTACCATGTTTGGATATAACTTAGAACCCCTGCACAGACATAGCCCATGGCAGCTCAGTATCCAAGTAGATTCCCTAGTAAGGGGAATAGGGACTGTCTCTGACATGAACTCAGTGACTGGCTCTATGACCCCTGCCCCCTCAGAGGGAGGAACAATCTTGCTAGGCCACAGAAGAGAACATTGCAGCCAGTCATGATGAGACCTGATAAGATAGGGCCAGATGGAAGGGAAGGAAGACCATTCCTATCAGTGGATTTGGAGAGGGGCAGGGAGGAGATGAGAGAGGGAGGGTGGGATGGGGGGGAATCAGAGGGAGCTACAGATGGGATACAAGATAAATAAACTATAATTAATATAAAAATAAAAATTAAAAAAATATAAAAATAAAATTCCTTAAAACTAGTCAGTACAAAACATAACTAAAGTAATTAATTAACAATAATATATTGTCAAACAAAAGGAAAAAAGCAAATATGTCTTTAAATTGTTATTGGTACATAATGTTTGTATAGTTTTATGGGTATAATGTGATAATTATATTTATATAACATGTGATTATCTTAGTAATTAGCTGATCTACCTCCTTAAACATTTTTATAAGTTGGGAAAATTTTAAATCCTCTTCCAATTTTGATATAAGTAGTAGCTCTCTGATGCTGTTATATTACTGCATAAATGTATTCTAATGAAGCTAAGTCCATGTCAGAATAGAATGTCTCAAACGGGCTGTGTATTTGAATAGATTAGTATGTCATTGTATAACATTTCCTCTCATAGTACATAAAAGTTCTGTTTTAGAATTTACTTAATTTAAAATTATAACACAAAGTGTTAAATAACATAATGCCATTTTCTTTTTTTAGTATTTTATTATTTATTTATTTATTTTAATTTTATCAGTTTTTTTTAAATATTAGTTACAGTTTATTATCTTTGTATCCCAGCAGTAAACCGCTGCCTCATTCGCTCCCAGTCTTACCCTCCCTCCCTCACCTCCCTGCCCCTTTCCAAGTCCACAGATAGGGGCGGTCTCCTCCCCTTCCATCTGACCCTGGCTTATTAGGGTTCTAATACAATATTTTTAGTGCCTTCCATTGTCACTTATCTGCTTAATGTTTCTCTTTCTATGTGTCTTCCTGTCCCTACCTCAGTCCCACTTCCTCTAACACATTCATTTTTCTTTTCTCGCCCCTAGTTTGTTGTTGTTGTTGTTTGTTCATTTGTTTGTTTTTGAGACAGGGTTTCTCTGTCTTACTCTGCTGTCCTGGACTTATATTGTAGACCAGGCTAACCTCAGACTCTCAGAACCCTCATCTTTTCTCATCACCCATTTTTACTTGCTTTTCATCACCTTTCTGAATTTTTGGAAGTATTACCAACATTTACATCCATTTACACATATGTTCATTAGGGGCTAGGTACTACAATTGAGAAAAAATGTATATACAGATAGTGTCTTTCTGAGTATTGTCACCTCAGTGAATACTACAATTTTCCAATCCATACATTTTCCTGTTAATTTCATTATTTCATTTTTTTATAGTGAATAAATTTATATTGTGTACATGTACCATATTTTTACCATTCATTCTTCTATTGGTGCACTTCTAGCTTAGTTGCATAAAATTTACTTTTGCAAATAGAGCCACAATAAGCAATCGTGTAACACTCTTTTTATAGTAAGGGTACAGACATTTGACTCCATAATTGGTTGTTAAAGTTCTTTTTATAAATCTGTGGTTGTTTCTCAGTTTCCCTCTTCACCCAGCTATCAACCAAATAATTGAGACTATTTTCTATTTGTTTAATAATAAGCTTCACAACATAATAACTGAGCAATTATTATTCTATTCTTAACTCTCAAAGCTAATTTGGTTTCCTCCTAGCTTACAGCTCAGAGACGCTTGCGTTTTGTAGCTCTCCATTTCCACCTTCTCATTGTGACTGAATCCCCTGACCCCTCCTTTTATTCCTTCTTCCCTGGGTGATAGGAAGTCCAGCCCTATTCTCTCACATACTCAGTGGCTGACAGTAAGCTGCCTTATTGGCACAACAGGGGACAAATGGGGAACACTGTTTACACAACACTGAGAGAGGAGATTCTCAGAACAAGGACTGCACCAAATATGCGGGAGACAGAAATCAAAATTTGAATTACCCCAATAACTTTATGCCTACAATTGGTTCCTATGATAGTCTACTTCTTATTTTATTTTACATTTACTTTGTAAAAATTTTTACTTTATTATTTTTCTTTGCTAAAATTTATTTGCTTTGTATCCTAGATGCAGACCCATCTCCTTCCAGTCCCATCCACCTTTCTTCTACTCCCTATGTCCTTCCTCATACACCAATAAAGGAGGTCTACCTCCCCTACTATCTGACCCTAACCTATCAGGTATCATCAAGAAAGTCTGGATCCTCTTTCTCTGTGGCATATTTTGCCCACATCACTAGGAGGTGGTTATCAAAGAGCTGGTCACTGAGTTCATGTCAGAGACAGTCCCTGCTCCCCTTACTCGGTGCCCACACGGAGACTGAGCTGCCCATGGACTACATCTGTGAAAGTGGTATAGTTCCCCTCCATGCATGGTCCTTGGTTGATTCATCAGTCACTTCAGGACCCCCTGAGCCCTTCTGGTTTACCTGAGATGTTTTTGGTTCTGTTGGTCTCCTTGTAGAGCTCCTGTCCCCTCCAGGTCTTTCTATCCCTCTTCTTTCATAAGATTCCCTGCACTCTGCCCAAAGTTTGGCTGTGAGTCTCAGCATTTGTTTCAGTACCCTAATGGGTAGAGTCTTTCCGAGGCCCTCTGTACTGGCTCTGTCCTGTTCCCTGTTTTCTCCTTCTTCCAGTGACTGTCATGTTTGCCTTTCTGAATAAGGATTGATCATCTCATCCAGGGTCCTTCTTCTTGCTAAGTTTATTTAGATTTTTAGTATATCTATCCTATAGCATATGACTAATATCCACTTATAAGTGAGTATATACCATGTGTGTCTTTGTGCTTCTCAGTTACCTCACTCGGGGTGATGTTTTCTAGTTCCTTCCATTTGCCTGAAAATTTCATGATTTCCTTGTTTTTTATTTTTTTTCTATATTTTTTTCATATTAATCACAGGTTATTTACTTTGTATCCTAGCTGTTGCCCCTCCCTCATTTCCTCCCAATCACACCCTCCCTCCCTCATTTCCTCCCTGCCTTTCTCCAAGTCCACTGATAGGGGAGGTCCTCCTCCCCTTCCATCTGACCCTAGCTTATCAGGTCTCATCAGGACTGGCTGCATTATCCTCTTCTGTGGCCTAGCAAGGCTGCTCCTTCCGGAGTGGGGAGGTCAAAGAGCCAGCCACTGTGTTCATGTCAGAAATAGTCCCTGTTCCCCTTACTAGGGTACCCACTTGGATACTGAGCTATCATGGGCTATGTCTGTGCAGGGGTTCTAGGTTATATCCATACATGGTCCTTGGTTGGAGAAACAGTCTCATAAAAGACTTCTGTGCTCAGATATATTTGGTCCTTGTGGATATCCTATCCTCTCAAGTTCATATCAACTCCCCCTTCTTTAATATGATTCCCTGCACACTTCCCAAGGTTTGGTTATGAGTCTCAGCATCTGCTTTGATACACTACTTGGTAGAGTCTTTCAGTGGCCCTCTGCAGTAGGCTCCTGTCCTGTTACTTGTTTTCTGTCCATCAATGGAGAAATGGACACAGAAATTGTGGTACTTTTACACAATGGAATACTACTCAGCAATTAAAAACAAGGAAATCATGAAATTTGCAGGCAAATGGAGAGATCTAGAAAAGATCATCCTGAGTGAAGTATCCCAGAAACAGAAAGACCCACATGGTATATACTCACTTTTAAGTGAGTACTAGACCTATAAGATAGGATAAACATACTAAAATCTGTACACCTAAAGAAGATAAACAAGAAAGAGGACCCAGGGTAAGATGATCAGGCCTCACTTAGAAAGACAAATGGGATGGACATTGGAAGTAGGAGATTTCCTTGTTTTTAATTGCTGAGTAATATTCCATTGTACATCTGTACCACAATTTCTATATCCATTCCTCTATCGAGGTACATGTAGGTTGTTTCCAGATTCTGGCTATTATGAATAAAGCTGCTGTGAACATAGTTGAGTAAATGTAACCTTGTACAAGCACTTCTTATTTGGAGGAGAATCTTTTATAGTGATTTCCACAATGGCCATTGTAGTTTACACTCACTCCATCAGTAAGTAATATTCCTATTTCTTTACAGGTTAACCAGGGTTTGTTATCAGGTTTCTTGATGATAGCCATTTTAACTATGGTAAAAGTGGATTCTCAACATAGTTTTAATTTGCATATCCCAATGACCACTTTAATGCTTCTTCTTTTGAGAGTTTCTGTGCATACCATTAATTCATATACCATTAATTCATTTATTGTATGGTATTTTCATCGTCCTTCTGTATTTTTATGTTTTCTCTGTCTATATTTTTTTTTCTTTCAAGTCTTTCGAAATTTTGTATTTTGGACCTTTGTCGAAAGTATACTTGATATTGTTTTTCTCCAGTTCTGTGCGCTGATTTCTCTGAAGATTGGTAGTATCTATTATTGTAAAGTTCCATTTATTCCTATCTGCTGATATTAGGTAATAGTCCAGTTATTGGAGAGGTGGTCAAAAGTTCACCTTAAACTGTAAATCTACATCTAGACACATATTTCATATCTTTGGATGAATATAATTAATTTGAAGGTTATTTTTTCCATTAAATAGTTTCCAATGATTTTAGAAAATACATCAGTGAAAAGTGGTTGCAACACTCATTGAAGTAAGATACTCCAACCAAGGACCGGGCATGGAGATTACCTAGAACCCCTGCACAGATGTAGCCCATGGCTGCTCATTGTTCAAGTGGTTCCCTAGTAAGAAGAGCAGGAGCTGTCTCTGACATGAACTCAGTGGCTGGTTCTTTGATCACCTCACCATGAAGGGGGAACAGCCTTACCAGGCCACAGAGGAAGAGAATGCAATCAGTCCTGATGAGACCTGATAGGCTAGGATTAGAGGGAAGGGGAAGAGACCTCCCCTATCAGTGGACTGGGAGAGGAACAAGGGAATAAAAGAAGAAGGGAGGGTAGGATTGGGAAGTGACAAGGGAGGGGGCTACTGCTTGGATACAAAGTGAATAAATTGTAATTAATAAAAAAAAGAAAAAAGATCAGGGTCATTTTGATTTGCATTTCCCTGATGACTAAGGACATTGAGTATTTAAGTGTTTCTTTGCCATTTGATATTTCTCTACAGAGAATTCTCTGTTTAGCTCTGTACCCATGTTTTAATTGGATTACTTGATTTGTTGCTGTTTAACTTCTGAGTTCTTTATATATATACTGGATATTAGCTCTCTGTCAGATAAAGGGTTGGTGAAGATTCTTTCCCAGTCTGCAGGCTGTCATTTTGTTCTGATGACAGTGTCCTTTGCTTTACAGAAGCTTTTCAGTTTCATGAGGTCCCATTTATTGATTGTTGCTCTTAGAGCCTGTGCTGTTGGTGTTCTGTTCAGGAAGTTGTTTCATGTGCCAATGAGTTCAACGCTCTTCCCCACTTTTTCTTCAAATAGGTTTAGTGTGTCTGGTTTTTTGTTGAGGTCTTTGATCCACTTGGACTTTAGTTTTGTGCAGGTTGATAAGTATGGATCCATTTACATTTTTCTACATGTAGAGATCTAGTTAGACCAGCACCATTTGTTGAAGATGCTATCTTTTTTCCACTGTATGATTTTGGCATTTTTGTCAAAAATCAGGTATCCATAAGTGTGTGGGTTTATTTCTGAGGCTTCTGTCTGATTCTACCAATCCACCATTCTGTTTCTATGCCAGTAGCATGCAGTTTTTATTACTGTTGCTATATAGTACAGCTTGAGATCAGGGTTGGAGATACCTCCAGAAGATCTTTTATTGTAGAGGATTTTTTTTTTTTTTTTAGCAATTCTGAGTTTCTTGTTATTCCTTATGAAGTTGAGAATTTTTCTTTCAAAGTTTGTAAACAATTGTGTTGGTATTTTGATGGGAATTGCATTGAATGTGTAGATTGCTTTTGGTAAGATGGTCATTTTTTACTATGTTAATTGTGCCAAGACATGAGCATGGGAGATCTTTCCAACTTCTGATATCTTCTTTTTTCAGAGACTTGAAACTTTTTTTCATACAAGTCTTTGCCTTGCTTGGTTAGGGTCACACCAAGGTACTTTATGTATTTTGTGGCTCTTGTGAAGGGTGTTGTTTCCTTTTTTTCTTTTATTTATTTATGTTTTTGCTTTGTATACAGGACGGCTACTGATCATTGAGTTAATTTTGTATCCAGACACTTTGCTGAAGGTGTTTATCAGCGATAGGAGTTCCCTGGTAGAATTTTTGGGGTCACTCAGGTATACTATTATATCATAATGCAAAAAGTGATACTTGGACTTCTTCCTTTCCAATTTGTAGCCCCTTGATCTCCATTATTTGTCTTATTATTCTAGCATGGACTTCAAGAACTATGTTGAAGAGATATGGAGAGAGTGAGCAGCTTTGTTTTGTCCCTGCTTTCAGTGGGACTGCCTTGTGTTTGTCTTCATTTAGTTTGATGTTAGCTATAGCCTTGCTATATTTCCTTTACTGAGATTTCATCTTACACCCATCAGAATGGCTAAGATAAAAACTCAAGTGACAACACATGCTGAAGAAGATGTGGAGAAAGGGGAACCCTCTTCCACTGCTGGTGGGGATGTAAACTTTTACAAACACTTTGGAAATCAATCTGGTGATTTCTCAAATAGTTAGGAATAGCCCATCCTCAAGATCAAGCTATACCACTCCTAGGCATATATCCAAAAATGCTTAAGTATACAACAAGGACATTTGCTCAAACATGTTTGTATCAGCTCTATTTGTAATAGCCAGAAGTTGGAAATAACCCAGATACCCCTCAGTTGAGGAATGGATGCAGAAATTATTGTATATCCACACAATGGAATATTGCTCAGCAATTAAAAACAAGGAGATCATGAAATTTGCAGGTAAATGGTGGGAACCTGAAAAGATCATCCAGAATGAGATATCCCAGAAGGAGAAAGACACACAGTGTGTATATACTCACTCATAGTTGGATATTTGACATATAATATAGGATAAACTTAGTAAAATCTGTACACTTAAGGAAGCTAATCAAGAATAAGGACTCTGGCTAAGATGTTCAATCCCCATTCTGAAAGGAAAGAGAATGGACATTGGAGGAGGGAGAAAATAGGGAACAGAACAGGAGCTTACCACAGAGGGCCTCTGAAAGGCTCTACCCTGAAGGGTATCGAGGCAGATGCTGAGACTCATAGCCAAATTTTGGACAGAGTGTGGGAAATCTTATGAAAGAAATGGGAGATAATAAGGAGGGGACTGCAGCTCCACAAGGAAAGCAACAGATCCAAAATGATTGGGCACAGGGGTCTTTTCTGAAACTGATACTCCAGCCAAGGACCACTCATGGAGATGGCCTGAAACCCCTGCACAGATGTAGCCCATGGCAGTTCTGTGTCTATGTGGGTTCCCTAGTAATGGGGACAGGGACTGTTTCTGACAGGAACTGATTGGCCTGCTTTTTGATCACCTCCCCCTGAGGGGTAAGCAGCCTTACCAGGCCACAGAAGAAAACAATGCAGCCAGTCCTGAGGAAACCGGATAGACTAGGATCAAGGATCAGAGGGAAGTGGAGGAGAACCTCCCTTATCAGTGGACTTGGGGAGGGGCACAGGTGGGGAAAAAGGAGGGAGGGTGAGATTGGGAGGGGAGGAGGTAGTGAACTACAGGGGAGATACAAAGTGAATAAACTGTTATTAATAAAAACAAAAATAAAAATAAATTTAAAAAGAAAAAAAATAAAAATCTAATAAATCACCAAAAAAGGAATGATATGCATTTGTCTTTTGAATCTTCATTCCAATATTTCAAATCTTTTCCAACATTGCAGTAAATGAAAGTTAAAACAATGTTTGGTGACAAATGGTAGTTTGTTTCCTTACTTCTAAGTTAATTGATTGATGTTGGGTCAAACACAATTTCTTACAGTTTCATTTGAAGATTAACAATGTATTTGTCCTTTTTTTTTTTTTTTTTTTTTTTGCTTGTTTGTTTGTTTTTGACTTGAACATTAGGATTCTTCTTATTTTAGCTCTAACATTTTATGGATGATTGGTGTTAATGACTTTGTTGCAAATCTGTTCTCAGAACATCAATTGTATTTAATTTCTCAATGATTACCTACAGAGTATTTAATTATATTTTTAAGGTTATTGATTTTTTTTCATGATGATTAATTTTATTATTTTTCTGCCAAAGAGATGTGGGTAATATCTTGGTCAAGTTCTAGTTCAGTACCAAGGAAATTAAATGAATTATTTGGCTTAAAGGTCTTCTATTTATTATTTCGTTCACCTAAGCTAAAGATAGCAGATCTTCAGTGACCATCAGACATCTGAAGACTATAAAAATAGCAAGAAATCAAATGACACTAAGTATAACTAGTGCTGTCATACTGAGACACATCAATGCCAAACTTTTCTGTGTTTGGGAATACATGCAATAGAAGGAATTTAAATAAACTTTATTTTTAAAAAGAATATTAAATGATATTAACAATTGTTACCAAAATAAAACAGTTAGGTTTTTTTTTTCTGCTTATCGACTTGAGCAGTGAAAAATCAGATGATCTGTGCCATTATTCATTGTGAAATATATTTAATAAAATTCTTGAAAGCAGAAGGAACCATGCACTTGATTCAAGGAAATCCTTTAATGTCTCCAACAGGGAAGTTCAGGTTAGTCTTGACAAACTATAAACGCCTATTCAGCCTGACTCCTAGTCAGCCCTGCATGTTAAATCCAGGTCTACTTAACTTCTACCTGCACATTGGCTCTAAAGTCTTGCTTTAAAGACTAGAAGCAACACCAGCAGTAAATGCTCACGATAAAACTCATGCAGCAAATATGTCATTTGGATGCCATGGAAACTGATTTTCATGCATACAAATTTATCACTGGACTCTTGGCATGTGTTTTGCAATAAGCCTTCAATTTAAGTTATTACAAGTAAAATCAATAGCCGACAACGTAGAACAGATTGCAGAGTAACATTTCACACCCAAGCTTACTCTGCCCCCTGAAAACATTCCAATCTCTAAAATCATTAGAAGACATCAGCTTTATCAACTGAATTTTTCAGGGCTCTAGTCTCGCAGCATTAAGGTTGTCATAAACCTGAGCTAACGAATCACATGTAAACATCAATTTTGAGTCTATAATGATATTACCTTTCCTTTATTCATATCCCAGCACAATGTCTAGATTCCTTTGGTCTTACAAAGTTTTTTTTTTCTTTTTTAAAATTTCATAATTTTTTTTTTAATTTATTCACTTTGTATCGGATCTGAGGCTTTCTCCCTCGTCTCCTCCCAATCACACCCCCCCTACCCTCTTCTCCCCCTATGCCCCTCTACTAGTTCACTGATAGGGAGGTTCTCTTCCCCTTCTATTGATCCTAGAGTATCAGGTCTCATCAGGACTGCCTGTGTTATCTTCCTCTTTGTCCTGGCAAGGCTGATATTGGATATATTTTGGGATATTCCTTGAGGTCATTGTTTACCAGGCTACCCCATGGCTGCAACTCTGTTTACAAACAGCTCTATTTACAGACCAGATTCATACCAGGTTTTAAAAGAGAAACACAAAACCAAAAACAATATCTATTTTTATGTATCCAATTTTTAGCTAATATAATCCTTTTCCTCTCTTTTCTTCCAGAATTATATGTAATTGATTAAATTTTATTTTAAAATATCAGCCGTTGTAATTTTTATGTTTACGTTCTTTCTTCCTCGTCTTCCAAGAAGAAAGCACCCTTGTTATATCTTCCCCACGTCTATGTCTTGTTCTCATTCTTTTTCTTCCCCTCTGTCTTTATCTCTCCTCCTCTCTTTTTCTCTTCTTCCAATGGATTGCTTCTTACCAAATTTGGCAAACTGTAGTCATTATTGAATAACTCATTTAAATCCTGTTGACTAGAGGATAAATTTTAAAAATTTATCATGATTATAATTTAACATTCATTCTAAGTAATTCTAAAGAGAGCCAAAGTCACCAAGTAGTTTTAGATAATATCATTTTTACAGAGAGTAAGAAAAACACTGAAAGAATATTTCATGGCTATAAAATACTGTAATAACATTATAATATATAACATTAATAACTTTCAGTAAGGTATAAAAATGCTTAGTCAACCAAAACAACTGGTGATCTCCCTTATCTGACTTTCAAAGCTGTACAAATTTCTTAGGATTTACTAGTATATTTTTGTGTGTATAGGTGTCTCTTAGAAATATCTGTACATTCATTTAAAAAAAATAAAAAGAAGCCGTGAATGAAATCCCAAATTAATTCTTTTCTACTGTCAAATTCATGCTGTCTTCAAGAACTTTGTACTGAAATATAAATTAATCTTACTTGGAATATACTTTTGCTTCTCTTTTTAACTTGGTGAAAATGTACAGTTGTTATAATTGATCTTACCTAATTGAATCTTCTATCGAGCATAGACTTTTCTCATCTAATTTAGAATATAAAGCTAGTTATTCTTCAGGGATTTTATAGACTTCATTATATTCTTTCACACATTTAACTCTTCTCCTCCTTCTTCCCTAGAGACAGCTAATTCATCAATGCTTTAACATAACAGATTCTGACTATTTCTTCCACCTGGTTATTCGCACATGCTCTACTTCCTGTAATAAGTTACCTGCAAATGAGTTTGCCCCTTACCTATTTTACTTGCTTTATAATATCATCTTTTTGTTCCATTACTTCCCAATGCCAGTGCCCTCCACTGTCTTGATTTTATTCTTAGAAGCACACTCACAGGAAAAGTACAACTCAGGGACACTTTGCCCCAACAATCAGAAAATACTGAAGATTAGAATCCATGGCTCCAGAATATCAATTTTTATCTTTACCTTATTTTACTTAAATATGAGTAAATAAACTATGGCAATTTGGGTTATTATTTAAATAGTGTTACCATTTGTGACTGTGTAGGTGAATTTATTGTATATTTGATTTAGTACTCACTATTTTATATTTATATCAAAGATAATTAAACACTCTATTGTAAACGTGAATTTAAATGAAGTTATTGTAATTGATTAATATTAGTTTATTAACTTGGTTTCATTCTCATTTATACAACATTATTTGAAATAAAGCCTGCTTTATGGAGTTTGCAATTAAATAGCTGTAATTAAGCAACTCTCACAAGTAATTTAATATAAAAAACTTGAAAAATGATATGGACCACCAAAGATGTGCAAAGTCTTAAGCAATAATATATTTTTCCCAATCCGATGTTCTTTTGTTTTTGCCTTTGGCTCTAATACCAAAGATTCTAAAGTCACACATATGACCATATTACAATGTTTCTGGCTGAGAGTTCTCATTATTATTCCGTTCTGGCCTTCAGCCAGACTACATGTATGCCCTTATCCTCAAAATAAGGCAACTCATCCCATGTGCAGGCATTGATAACCATATGCTCCAAGATACACATTAAGTAAAGAACTCATCTTTAGAAGTCTTGGTAGAGTAATTTAGGCAAAAGCAGTCACTGTTAAGTCAGGGTCTCACATCTTGAGAAAGACAGTGACTTGTGACCCTGTAGAATCATGAGCTATTACTTATTCGGTGCCAGCACTGTCTTCTCCTTGAATTCCCTATCAGTGTCATGCTGACTTTGGAAATTTGGACAACAGGAGGTAGGGTTTATGATGCAGGCCAGCTGGTTTTGAAGAGCCAGATGCTCAAAAATACTTCCCTGCCTCTCAAGGCATGGCTGATAATGCGGCAGCTCAGGAGGGTTGCCAGCCACATGTGGGTTATGAATAAAGCCGAACTCAATGAGGTGTGCACTGACGGAGTGTTGATCTCCAATAAAATATTGAACTTATAAGCTGACAACAACTTATGGCATCTTACTGTATCTTACGTGCATTTAGATACATTATCTGATTTGGGTTTCACAGAAATCTGAGGGGCCGAGACTAATGTTGACCTTATTTTCCAGCTGAAGAAACCCGGGCTCCATGAGGTTAAGTGATTTTCCACAAATTGCACAGCGAGGAAGTGACAGGACTAAAATTTACACCCAGAAAAGGCTAATTCGAGAACTTAAAGATCTAAACTTGTGCCACATTGCTGAGAACCTTTAGTCACTGAAGCCAGATTGAAAGTATGTGAATAAATGTGGTGTCAAACCTTTAAAACCATTCCAAAGACTTTTCTTTCAACATTAATTGAGGAATGGATCTTTTGAAAAATTCTCTTAGGAGAGAAGGGGATACTACATTAAAATAAAATCAGCAATTCCAATAACTTCATTTGAACTCAGAATGCAGTTCCTACTGCATTGTTTTTTTTCCCAAAATATTTCTGCTGATCTCCTGTTTATGAGACATATTTTAGTTTATACAATACTAAACTGTACTAATTTTACTCATAATTATGTGCATATTTTCTTTCCACACGAAACGACTTCTTCTGAATATTGGCTAGTTGTCCTACAGTTTAATCCAAATTTGACATTACCTGGCGTTAATACAGACATTAAGGATTAAGGGTCCCCAACACTGCTTCTCAGAACCTAAGTTCTATCACTCATAGAATTTGTGGGTGTTTCTATATTTAGGTAGGACTGTATTATAGATCAGAAGTAATTATGCCATTTTCTCAACCTTGTTCACCTCTTAGCCTGGAAAAGGTCAGTATGGCTGAATCTCACAGTCTTTTAAACATATTAAGGTTTTTACTGGAGACCAGGGTCTGGCTTGACTCTTCTCTGTCTCTCTCTCTCTCTGTCTCTCTGTCTCTCTGTCTTTCTCTCTCTCTCCATATGATCATATTTAACTTCCACATAATTGAATAAGCTTATAATCTGATTTGTATTAAGACCAACTATCATTTAAATTCATTTAAGGATTTTGAAAGAGTGAAAGTATTAAGCTTAGTAAGTATCTTCCTACATGTGCTCATTGAGGTTTATTTTTCTTTTATGAAGTATATCAAGGGGAAAGAAAATCAATGCTAGCTTAATTTGTTGCATACTGCTGACTCTCATTAAACATACAAAATTCGATACCTGCCTAGCACCTGCTAGGCGCTTAGGTCGCAAAGATGGGTATACCAACTTATTTCAAACTAGAGAAAAAGGGGTAAACGAATAGAGTAAGCCATGTGTTAATAATGCAAACTCAGTCTTGGGGATTAACAGTACCAGTGTCAATGGGGAGGATGAAGAAAGCACATGGGATAGGAAAGTTAGAGAAACTTCTGGGAGAAATGTACCAAAAATTTTGAGTGGTTGTAGAGTGAAGAAAATGGATGACAAAATTTCCAGTGTGCAAAGAGACTTATAGTACTGCCACTGTGCTATAGACTGCTTAGGTAAGAGATGAAATGTTTTAGTGAGGAGAGGGGGATGGTCAAAACAGAGAGGTAGCCTGTGACAGATTGTATACCGCACACACATGATATTAAGTAGTTTAAATTTTATCTTGTGAAAATGGGAAGTCACTGAAGATTTTAGAAAGGGCAAGACATGACCTGAATTCTAATTTGGAAAGACAATCTCTGTTGACAGACGGTCACGACTTAGAGAAATGTTGGAGGGAAGCCATCCCAAAAAGTAGATACCCGCTAAGGGATGCATACGGAACACAAGGGAAAATGATGGGTACTAGAGCCAATATCAAGGCAGCGGGCAACAGAGTGAGGCTGGTAAGACTGTAGCAAACAGAACTGTGGTCCTCTCAGTGGCCTGGATTTGAAAAGTAAAAGGGTGGAATCATGTCTCAGAAGACTCCCAAGTTACTGACAGGGCCATGTCTTTTGAAGTTGGTACTCTTCTTATGGACAGTGAGTGTGTTGAAGAAGCAAGCCTGCAGGAAAAAAATCCGTAAAACAATATATTGGGTGTATGATAAGTACTTGGTCTATCTGCACTGTATCATTATGTATTCCTGAGTCAATTTTTGGTTTAATTTCAGTGAAGTTCATAATGAATCTATTTACCATGTCTCTCATCATCTTTTTCTACAATTTTATTTTATTTTATTAATGTATTTGTTTGTTTATTTATTTTTATATCCTGACTGCAGTTTACCTTCCCTCCCACCTACCAGTCCCTTTTCCTAACCTCCACTCTCCCCACCGCCTCCATCAACTCCTCTTCCTCTTTGTTTCTCCTCAGAAAAAATGACAAACCTCCCATGAATATCAACCATGACATATCTAATTGCATTAAGACTAAGCACCTCCAGTCCTATTAATGCAAGATGAGGCAAACTAGTAGGAGGAAAGGGTTCCAAAGGCAGATGACAGAGTCAGAAACAGCCCCTACTCCCACTATTCTGAGTCCCAAGAAGACCAAGAAACACAACTAGAACTTACATGCAGAGGGTCTAGGTCAATCACATGAAGGCTCCCTAGTTGTTGGTTTAGTTTTTGTGAGCCCTTATGAGCCCAGTTTAGTTGATTCTTTGGATTTTCATGTGATGTCCTTGACCCTTCTAGCTCCAATAATCTTTCTTTCCCCTCTTCTGCAGGATTCCCCCTCCTCTGCCTAACTAAAGTTTGATGGTGGATCTCTTCATTCTTTTCTATCAGTTGCTAGAAGAAGATTCTGATGACAATTGGGCTAGGCACCAATCTATAAGTATAGCAGACTATCATTAGGAATTCTCGTTTCCTTTCCACACCTATCAACCACAGTTTCTGCCTTTCCCTCTTCCAGTTTCTCATATCTCCCTCTCACTCCCATAAACCCCCTTCCCCACAAGTGTATTTTCTAAAAAAAAGAAAGGAATGGTCTTTTTGTATTAACTATTTAGTTTAACTGGAAATATGTGTGACCATCAATTTGTCAGCGTCCATTGGAGCCAGGTGTGCTAATCAGTTAGTACACAGAGGCAACCTTTTTTTTTTTTTTTTTTAAATTTTCTGGATCTCATGTGTGAAATAGTTTAAGAGATAGCGATGGGAACTTCTGATTCTCTTCTCTATCATGCTTTGGCTGTTGATGTGCCCATTCTGGTGCAGAATCATCCCATCAATACTTGTAGAGATTTCATTATTGCAATAAATTTCTATTACCCATATGGTATCAGTTTCAGCTCATATCCCTGTCTTCTGACTGTTATAGTATTTCTATTTCTTCATGAACAGCATTCCCTGAGCCTTGGAGTGAATGCTATAAATGTCTTCTTTAAGCATACTACTGTCAGAATCATGTGCAATCATAAGTCTTTGCATTTACCACAATTCACTAGAAAAAAATGTACAAAACGTATACTTGTACTAGCATATATATTTACAAGTTGTGTTGACACTATGCCAATTTAGGTAAGTAACATAAAAACGCCCCCCCCCACACACACACCAAAGTGTCTAAGCTTTGCTCCACTGTGAACTTTTGAGTAGATTTAGAGAACCAATTACAGATTCTTTCCTGGGAAATGGGTCTCAATTTAAGTTGTAGAGTAGTTGGCTACTTCTGTATATACTAGTTTAAAGTGTGCTTGTACTGTTTGGTAATCAGATATCATAGTTTGTAGGGCTCTGAGTAAGATTATTGTATTAGTCAGTGGTCTCTAAATAGCAGAATTTATAAATAAATATATATTTCAGAATGACTCATAGGCTATGGTCCAACTAATCCAACAATGGCAGGCTATGAAAGTAAAGTATAAGAACCCAGAAGTTGCTCAATCCACAATCCTTGATCTTTCATCTGCTTTTTAGTAGATGATAGAATTATGAAGAAGTAGGCTCGAATGTCAATGAAGGAATGGACTTACTACAAGCAGACAAAGAGGAAAAGTTTCCTTCTTCCATGTCCATAATAGGCTTCCAAGAGAAGGCGTGACCCACATAAAAGAAGTGGCTTTGTACCTCAAAGGTCTGGACTAGAAACTGATTCTGCTACTTCAAACCAAGCCAAAAAAAAAAAAAAAATCACAGGTGTGCCTTCTATTTCTGAGTTGAAGTTCATTCCAGATGTAGTCAAGAACAACTATCATTGTCTTTTTTTTTTTTTTCATAGAAACTTGTACAATATCTCCCAGAATGAGGTAAGCTGAATGGCTGAGAGGAACCATTTGGTTGGGTTTCATGTTAATTTCTCTATCTCATGCACAAAAGTAGCATATTATCTTCAGCAAATGATCATACAGTCAGTATCGGGTTGTTGTAGCAGATGAATGACTTTAGTGTATATTTTTTAAAAACATATTTATTTATTTATTTATTCATTTATTTATCACAACTTATTCACTTTGTATCCCAGCTATAGTCCCCTCCCTTGTCCCCTCCTAATCCTCCCTCACTACCTCTTCTCCCATGCCCTTCATCCAGTCCACTGATAGGGAAGACCTCCTCCCCTTCCATCTGACCATAGCCTATGAGGTCTCATATATTCCCCTTGTAGCTTCCTCCTCCCCTCCCAATCTCACCCTTCTTCCTCTTCTCCACCCATGCCCATCCCCAAGTCCACTGATAGGGGAGGTCTTCCTCTCCTTCCTTCTGGCTTGGTCTATCAGGTCTCATCAGGAATGGCTGCATTGTCTTCCTCTGTGGTCTGGTAAGCCTGTTCCCCCCTCAGGAGGCAGTGATCAAAAAGCAGGCCAATCAGTTCATGTCAGAGACAGTCCCTGTTCCTATTACTATGGAACCAACTTGGGCACTGAACTGCCATGGCTACATCTGTACAGGTATTCTAGGTTATCTCACTGAATGGTCCTTGGTTGAAGTATCAGTCTCAGAAAAAAACCCCTGTGACCACATTTTTTGGTTCTGTTGATCTCCTTGTAGAGCTCCTGTCCTCTCCAGGTTTTACTATTTCCAACTTCTTTCATAGTGTTTCCTGCGCTCTGCCCAAAGTTTGGCTATAAGTCTCAGCATCTGCTTTGATACCCTGTAAGGTAGAGCCTTTTAGAGGTCCTCTGTGGTAGGTTCCTTTCCAGTTCCCTGTTTTCTCCCTTTCTGATGTTCATTCTCTTTGCCTTTTAGAATGGGGATTGAGCATCTTAGCCAGACTTCCTTCTTGATTAGTTTCTTTAGGTGTACAAATCCAACACCCATTCATGTTTAGAATCTTAGAGAGATCAGGGATACAAGACACATACCTAAACATAGAAAACGTAAAATACAGCAAGCCTATAGCCTACATCAAACTAAATGGAGAGAAACTTAAAGCAATCCCACTGAAATCAGGAACAAGGCAAGGCTACACACTCTTTCCATATCTCTTCAACATAGTTCTTGAAATCCTTGCTAGAGCAATCAGACAGTTAAAGGAGATCAAGGGGATACAAATTAGAAAGAAAGAAGTCAACATATCACTATTTGCAAATGATATGATAGTATATCTGAGTGACTCCCAAAATTCTACCAGGGAACTCCTACAGCTGATAAACACCTTCAGCAAAGTGCCTGGATACAAAATTAACTAAATAAAAATGAGTAGCACTCCTGTATACAAAATACAAAAGGGCTGAGAAAGAAATTAGGGAAACAACATGCTTCCCAATAGCCACAAAGGATATAAAGCACCTTGGTGTGACCCTAACCAAGGAAGTCAAAGACTTGTATGAAAACAAAAATTTCCAGTCTCTGAAGAAAGAATTAGAAGAAGATATCAGAAGATGGAAAGATCTCCCTGCTGAGATTATTTAAATGTACAGATTTTAGTATGTTTTTCCTATATTATATGACTAATATCCACTTATAAGTTAGTATATACCATGTGTATAGTTTTGCTTCATGGTTACCTCACTCAGGATGATCTTTTCTAGATCCCTCCATTTCACTGCAAATTTTATGATTTCCTTGTTTTTAATTGCTGAGTAGTATTCCATTGTATAAATGTACACAATTTCTGTGTCAATTCCTCAGATGAGGGACACCTGGGTTGTTTCCAGATTCTGGCTATTTCGAATAAAGCTGGTTGAGTGAATGTCCTAAACGATCCTGTACAACAACAGATCTTTTGGAGGTATCCCCATCCCTGATCTCAAGCTGTACTACAGAACAATGGTAATAAAAACTGCATGGTATGGTCATAGAATGGTGGATCAGTGGAATCGCATTAACCCAGAAATAATTCCACACACCTATGAATACTTGATGTTTGACAAAGAAGCATACAATGGAAAAAAAGACAGTATCTTCAACAAATGGTGCTGGTATAACTGGATGTTTAGATGCATAAAAATGCAAATAGATCCATATTCATCACCCTGCAGAAAACTAAAGTCCAAGTGAATCAAAGACCTCAAAATAAAACCATATATAGTAAATCTGTTAGAAGAAAAAGTGGGGAACAGCCTTGACCTCATTGGCACAGGAGACAACTTCCTGAACAGAACACCAACAGCACAGGCTCTAAGATCAACAACCAATAAATGGGAACTCATGAAACTGAAAACTTCTGTAAAGCAAACTTTGTTCTGTCATCAGAACAAAATGACAACCTACAGACTGGGAATGGATCTTCACCAACCTTATATCTGACAGAGGGCTAATAATCAGAATGTAAAAACTCAAAAAGTTAAACACCAACAAATTAAGTAATCCAGTTAAAAAATGCGGTACAGTGTTAAACAGAGAATTCTCAATAGAGGAATACCGAATGGCAGAGAAACACTTAAAGAACTGTTCAATGTCCTTAGTAATCAGGGAAATGCAAATCAAAACAACCCTGAGATTTCACTTTACACCCATCAGAATGGCCAAGATCAATAACTCAAGTGGCAATATATGCTGGAAAGAATGTAGAGAAACAGAAACCCTCCTCCATTGCTGGTGGGAATGTAAACTTGAACAACCACTTTGGAAATCAATCTTGTACTTTCTCAGAAAATTAGGATTAGTCTACTTTAATATCCAACTATACCACTCCTAGGTATATAACCAAAATATGCTCAGCCTGTATTTTTTTTTTATTAATTACACTTTATTTACTTTGTATTCCTCTTGTAGTTCTCTCTCTCCTCCCAAATCCTCCCTTCCTCCTCCTTCTCCCCAAGTCCACTGGTAGGGGAGGTCTTCTTTTCCTTCCTTCTGATCCTAGTCTGTTAGGTCTCATCAGGAGTGGCTGCATTGTCTTCCTCTGTGGCCTGGTAAGGCTGCTCCCCCCTCAGGGGGAGGTGATCAAAGAGCAGGCCAATCAGTTCATGTCAGAGACAGTCCCTGTTCCCATTACTATGGAACCCACTAGGGGACTGAACTGTCATGGGCTACATCTGTTCAGGGGTTCTGGGTTATCTCCTTGAAGGAGAAAACAGGGAACAAGTTAGGAGCCTGGCACAGAAGGCCTCTCTGAAAGGCAGTGTCCTGCAGACTATCAAAGCAGATACTGAGACTTATGGCCAACCTTTGGCCAGATTGCAGGGACTCTTATGAAAGAAGTGGGAAATAGTAAGATCTGGAGAGGACAGGAGCTCCACAAGGAGAACAACAGAACCAAAAAATCTGAGCACAGGATTCTTCTCTGAGACTGGTACTTCAGCCTCTATTTTTTGAGGGTCTCCAGTTACCAATAACTCATAAGCAGTTATCCCATACCAATTTGGGTTATTATAGCTAGATAATGGTTATCATTTATTTTTACCTTCAGAAGTATTCAAAATACTTTATCAAAATATATAAATAATAAATTGTATTTACATGTATTTAATTTTTGACACACATAGAATGGCTTTGTACTTTTTAAGATTGTTTTCTAGAAATTGTGGTAAACTGAAACTTGCTTTTCTTACACATAGCTGAGATTTGTGCACTGGCAAAGTGGCTCCATGAATATTAATAATGCTAAGGAAGACAACAGTCACTTCCTACGTGGCATAGTATCTGTTTAAAATTAGAGGTTACCTACCTTAGCATTTTCTTTTCCCAGTGGATTTAAGCCGGCATGCTTTCTTTACACAATAAGCATTATTACATTCACACCAGTTGGGGAATGTGCCCATGGATACACACTCGCCTAATATCAATTTAGGAGTAATAATTTTACTTCAGGTTATCAACTCATTTGTGAGACTTTCTTTAAAGCCGTAGTCCTCCGTGTATATTCTGGATAACTTGATGTCCTTCTCCCTCCTTTCAGGGAAGCCTGAAGCTCAAAACTAAATCCACTGATAATTCACCAGTTGATGGTTAGTTTGCCAGAAGCTACAATCTAACACTACAATGTAGAAAATGACTTGAAAATTAAAAACTAATTCCATATTCCTTACTATTTTTGCTTGAAATATATATGTAATTTAGTCAATAAATGAAACAACGTATTTATGTTGTGCTAAACATTTATGACAACAAAGAAATGTTAATAGTATTTATAAATTATTTTTTAATGATATCACTTCAAAGTTAGAATTCGGTGAAAAAATAGATCTAGTGCACTAAACTATGAACTATTTGGTATTATCAGTGACTCTAAGAAAAGGGACGATCATAATGAAACCCATGAGACCCAAATACCCGCAAAAGTGTATATGTTATCTATAAGTAACAATGCCACATATTTGTGGCGTATAAAGTCTGAGCCCTTATAAATGAAATTTTTGTTAATCGATGTATTCTTTACTGAAATCCATGCAAACATTTTATTTTTTCCTTGAAAAAAAAATGAGCCAAGAAATAATTGTCACTTTTATTGCAACATCACCCAGCTAGTAAAAGCAACCTTACCTTAGAGACAGTCCTTCAACTTCTGCCTCTCTGACAACATGTGATACTCAGCTCTTACCACAGTGCTATTTTTAAATACCCTGTGATAATCACATCTGAATTTTACTTCATACATCAATAATATATAGTACATTTAGCCAACTGCATTGTGTAAGTGGGATCCTATAGCCCTCTAATAATCATCTAGACAAAAGTGCCAAAACAATATATTAGTAAGCAAAGCCTTTATTTTTGATACTGGGAAAGAGAGTGAATAGTTTTGGGAAACTATGTACAAGTGGTGTACTACTGTCAGCACAGGACAGTAATGCAATAAGGCTACATGCACTACTGGGTTCAGGAGTCACGGGAGAGTCCATTTACCAGCTCCAATTTTTCACAAGTGTTTTATCAACCCGCTGTTCTTATTTTAGCCAAATTTTCCCATCAAAGTAGTAATTTTATGATTATGTGAGGATAGATGACACATAGAACACAATATATATATATATATATATATATATATATATATATATATATATATAATATGTTCAGTTTAGATAAATCATAATTCCTATTTGATGGTATGATGTTATGTGACAGTAACCAAAATGGATTTATAGAAAGAAATACGTAGAAGACGTATATACTTTCAGATTCCGATTGTAAATGAACTCCGTGTGTTGTCTAGGCTCCTCATGTGGACCCTTAAATAACAAGCTAATTGAAGCTACTATTTAAATTAAAAGCAAAGTGCTTTTTGGATGTCAGTTTTAGAATAATTCAGGTTGAGATAAAGATAAAGGACATGACAAACTATACTACCACCCAATATAATATTTTTCATCATAAAAATGTAGGCAAATTTGTATTTTTGATAACCATTTTCATGTAGAAAATGTGTTTTATAGAGATATTAATGAAGAAAATTTAAATGAAAAAGTACAAAAGCATACTAAATAATAGGTACCACAAGCTTAGCTTTATTAAGAAAAACTCAGTAATCTCATCTTTTCAATTTGGACATCTCAAATAGCATGGCCTGAATCTTATGATCCAACATGTTTACCAAGAAAGTTTCATGTATGTTATGTTCTTAAATAAAAAGATTCTTTATAATGCCGTTGATGAGAGCAGGTACACCCAGCACTGACTGGTCAACGTTTGTTGTCAATTGTATACAACCTAGAGTCACCTGAGAAGAGGAAACTTCAATGAGGAATTGCCTCAGTTAAGCTGGCAATCGTAGGAGATTATCCTGATTGATGAAGGATGTGGGAGATTTCAGCGCACTGTGGGTAGTGCTCTCTGGGGAGGTGTGCCTTTGCTGTATGAGAAAGCTAACTGAACATGTCTCAGTGAGTGAGCCAGGAATTTGCAGCCACCGATAGATTATCCTTTAGTTCATTGTTGAGTCCCTGCCCTAGCTTCCCTTAATGATATGCTGTGACCCGGAAGCATCATCTGAAATAAACAATTTAATTCTCTAAGTCACTTTTAGTCTTTAGTCGTGGTGTTTATCAAAGGAAAGAAAGTAAACTAGAATAAGCAAATGTGTTAGATTCTCATTTTTTAGGGGTGGTGGAGGGATTGATACAGAGACTTTCTGTGTAGCCCTGGCTGTTAGGAATCTAGCTTTGCAGACCAGGCTGGCCTTGAATTCAGAGATATCCCTGGCTTTGCCTCCTGAGTGCTATCACCACCTATCTGTGTTTGATTATTGAGTGCAGAAATCAGGATAAAACATATTCTGTATGTCATCAAGCTAGTATACAAACAAGGACACGGGAGATGAGGAAGACACATGAATGGCTCAGTGAATGGGTTAGGTCAAAGACATTACAAAACTGTACTTTAAATATTGAAAGAGAATCTGCAAAGCAAGGACTAATAAAACCTGAAATTCAGCTACTCAGCACTTCTTAGTTACCAGATGGAACAGGTTATATTTAGAAATATATATGTACGTACAAATGCTTATAAACACGTAGGAACAAGTAATAAAAAAGGGAATATGAATTGAAAGAGGAAAAAAGGAAGTTTGGAGTGAGGCAAGAGAAGGGAGAAATAATAAATTAAAAGTATTACCTGGCATTCTGGGCTTGGGCAGTGCCAGAGAGAGCAAAGCAAATGTGATTCAGTTACTTAAAAGAGTTAGTCTAGTGGCTGATGGGCTGTGGTGAAGAAGAGAGCCAGTGACCTGTGCGGACAGGCAGAGGATGAGCAAAGTTTTGTGTCCAAAACAATGTCAGGAAATTAAAAGCTTTTTCACCAGGTTGTGAACGAGGATCATGTGTAGAAGACATGAATGTGGTCTCCTGTATAGTCAAGCATATGAGGGCTGATGGCCCTGCGATGAACGGGTGATTGGAAATGTGAGTGGGCTGCTGTTAGCTATCCATTTTCTTTCAATTAGCTTGTTTCACTTCCCCACGCAATTTCAGTGTATTCCTGTACTTCACAACTGTGTGCTACAGTCTAGACTGAGGAGATTTTACCTGTCACAAAAGGGGTAAAGTGTGTACTGATCTGTTGAACATTTACAGCCTCACTCTCAAGCAATAAGCATGTACATGAAATAAAGCTAAACATAATCGTTCAATTCTTTAACATTTGAAGTATTAAATCAACTTTCAGGGTCATTAGACTCTGTTTGGAGGATATAATATCTAGCCACATCTCGCAGAAATAACAAGCAGCGCTGGCTTTTTGGGTAGGGATATGAACGGCAGCTTCTGGCAGTGGAGCTGTAAATAACGGGCTTCACTGTTTATTTATCACAGTTGTCTAAGAAGAAAGAGTGACAAGTAGACCTATAGCAACCTTGGCTTTGGCACATTAGAACACTAGCCCTCATTTCATGTGACTGATGTATAATGATGCTACATATTTACGAGACCTTTTAACCTTGGTTATTTTTAAATGTGAAAAACCTCGATCATATTATGGATGAGAAATATTGACTGGGAATCAAATTTATGGAGAGAAGTATCACCCTTTTGGTTGAAAAATTGACCGCTACTAGAATATAATTCCTGAAAATGCAGCCTGAAGGCAGTTCACAAGAGGACAATTTTTCAGGGCAGTAGGCAAGTTTTCACAGGATTTTTGACAGTCTCTCTACTTTCTCTTTCTGACACATTTTTTGTTGTTCTATGTATGCTTCAACTCCAGTACTTCTTAAGGTATTTTTCCTAGTTTGCATAGTCATGTGGTATCGATGATAAAAAGATAATTACTTTTTATAATTTTAAAGTGATTAATTTTCCAAGCAATGCAAATGCATCAAATTTAATATTAAAAAGCAATGGCAGCCTGCACGTGTTGTTTTCTGCCCAACTTAATGGCCTTCCTAGATAATCTCAGCTTCTGTCTTTCCTCCTCTCTAAAGGATGCAAGCGCTGCTGTCAGGTCTTTCTCTCGAACACTGATATTGGCCATGTCAGCCAGCTCAGAAACCTACAGTGCATTTCTACTGCCTTTTGCCCAAAGAAGAAGTTTCTTAGGCTAACATTCAAGAAAATGCTTACTTCATCCCAGTATATAATTGCTAAAAATTCTCCTAAACTTGATACACTAGTCTGCATCTCAGGACAATTATTTGTTGCTGTGATGACTTAATATTAGATGTCCAGGGCATACTGGACTTGGTTGAATCAGAGTTTTCCCTGGGAACAGCTTAAAACATTGCAGAGCATGTTAGGCTTTTAATGTACACTACACTAAGTGTAGTGTACTAGTACACTAAGGAATAAAAATTTAAACAGTGAGTAAGAGGTAGAAAGAAAGCAACACAGACAAAGAAAGAGAGGGAGAGAGGGGCTTGGAGGGAGGGTGGAACACCAGAAGAAAGAGAGAGCACAGAGAGTCAGCCCTTTACTTTTTTAAAAAGTAATTATGCTGCAAATCAAATTATGTAGGAGGCTTTGGGTACCATAAATTTAATTCATTTGTACATTTGTACAAATGTACATTTCTCTTTTCTTTTGTTTCACCTTGGAATAATAACCTATTGGGGTTTAAGAATTAATAATTTCACATGAAAATGATATAACAGCTACATTACTACATTTATTATGTCACTGGCCAAAGTCCATTTATTATGAGGTCATATAGATCATAGTATCCACCAACACCTCAAACTAGCCACTACTTTCGAAGAACCTGACCTGGAGAGGACAGGAGCCCCACAGAGGCCAAATATATCTGGGTACAGGGGTGTTTTATGTGACTGTTTCTCCATCCAAGGACCATGTATGGTTATAACCTAGAACCTCTACTCCAATGTAGCCCATGGTAGCTCAGCATCCAAGTGGATACACTAGTAAGGGGAATAGGGACTATTTCTGACATGAATTCAGTGGTTGGCCCTTTAACCTTCCTCCCATCCCCAACAGAGGAGCAGCCCTGCTAGGCCACAGAGGAGGACTTTGCAGCCAGTCCTGATAAACCAGGGTCAGATGAAAAGGGAAGAGGTCCTTCCCTATCAGTGGACTTGGAAAGGGACAAGGAGGAGATGAGGGAGGGAGGGTGGGATTGGGAGGGAATGAGGGAGGGTGATACAGCTGGTATACAAAGTTAATAAAATGTAACTAATATTAAAAAAATAATAAAAAATAAAAATACCTCAAACTAAGAGAAACGAAATGCATAAAAACAATTTTAGCCTCAGGCCAAGCAAGATCTTCACTGTCATTCCACTGTCACTTTCAACAAATTACTTCTTTTACTATTAGATAGAGGGACATAGCCTTTACATGAGTGTGTGTAGAATTGAGCTTAAGACTGTTTGCAACTATTTATTTTGTTTGTTTCCTTTTTATTAGTATCTTTTATTACAATATATGTGGCTGCTTGATTCTTCTCCTCCCAATCCTACCCTCCCTCCTTTTTCTTCTCTTATGACCCTCCCCTAGTCCACTTATACAGGAGGTCCTCCTCCCCTTCTATTTGACCCTACCCTATCAGGTCTCATCAGGACTGGTTGCATTGTCTTCCTCTGTGGACTGGCAAAGCTGCACCCCCCAGGGGGAGGTGATCAGATATCCTGTCACTGAGTTCATGCCAGAGAAAGTCCTTGCTCCCCTTAGTAGGGACCACATTTTGAGACTGAGTCTATGGACTACATCTGAGCAGGGTTTTAGGTCCTTTCCATGCATTGTCCTTGGTTGTGTTATCATTCTCTTAGGGCCACCAGGGTTCCGTTTTTATGTCTCTTTTGGTCTCTTTTTGGAGTTCCTGTCCCCTCCAGGTCTTTCTGTCTCCCCATTCTTTTATAAGATTCCCTGCACTTTGCCCAAAGTGTGGCTATGAGTTTCAGAAGCAACTATTTCTTATTTTTGGATGTTCTGTTATTAATGTCTTATTTCATTTATCACTAAAATTTGTCTTATACTTTCTTATCAATAGTGTACTTAAATATCCTTAATCTTTTTCCTAATATTTGTGTTATTCAATATTTCATTCAGTCCACCAGACCAGTTTATCAGCTAACTTTGTTTTAGCTTACTTATCTATATCATAACAATCATGATATAAACTATTTTTAGCATGGCATAAGAAATAAATATATTGTTTATATTATTATTATTATTTATACATATGTGGGTAAAACTGGCTCCAATATATCTACATTTTATTTTATACTGGGCATTTTACTTGCATTTATGACAAGTAATAATTCAGGGCAGGAGATGTAGCTCAGAAAAAGAGTGTTTGCTTGGCAGGCACAAAGGCACTGGGTTCAGTGTCCAGCACAACAAAAACATTCTGATAACTTATGGTATATGTTAAGTCATATGATTCCAAATCTGAAAGTTTAGAAAGCAAAATTTTTATGTCAATGTATATAGATTTAAAAAATTAAGAAGCATATGCAAAGATTATTTTTACCAACTTCATTATGCAATGATTGAGGTTTCAAATAATTTATAACATTGTCTGCAAGATCCTAGTTGTAAACACAATGCACAATGAGCACATGGAATCTATAATGTTTTTTAAATTTCAAAAATATCGTATTATGAATTTTCAAGTGTTGTTACTGAATGATGTTCTTTCTATATAAACAATGCACTGTTTTCAATTTCCTAGAATATTGATGTATCATACCATATATTCTCTTTACCCAGACCATGGAAGGAAAAGAAAATTCAGCCAAATGGCACACTTGGAACTACTTTAAAATATTAACTTATACAATATTTAGTAGACTAGGTATCCCAAACATATTTTCAATCCAAGACATTTTCAATTCCTATAAATTAAGAACCATGTAGATAGGTATAATCATGCTCTAAAATCTGTGCCCATCCTAATTTAAGTATCAAAATCCAACTTCAGTATTAAACTCCTGGTTCTCGCTTATGAAATTCTTTTCTACCTACCTACCAGCTTCGGTCTCTTACTGATATGATTTTGGGCATAGAGATCATCATGATTGAAGAAAACCTCACATGTTCTGCTTCTAGATTCTGACAGTCTTTGCAGTTTGGTTTGTCTGAGAAGCTTCTCTGTACCTTCACTTGCCTCACACTGACTCAGAAGTCTTTACTGTTTGTGCAGTACTGTGGCATGAGGGGGTCTGGTGAATCTGACCATTTTCAGAGACTTCCCGAAGCTATTTTCAGTGTTTTTTTAAGAGGCTTCCCTACAAGACAGAATCTCTCAATCTCAGAGAAAACTGCTACATGGCAATGATAATGAATTAATATAGATAGCAGCACTGTGTTGAATGTGAAAAGGGAATGGAAATCTAGGTGTCATTTAATTTATTCTGTTTCTACAGAAAACTTTCAGCTTTGTCTAGAGTGTGCATTCATCCTCCCCAAAATTCTAGAGGTCACTGTCGCTGAAACCTGTCTCTCCCTTTCTCCTGACACCTTTTCAGAAGTTAAAACCATTCTGAGGTTATTTGTCAATCAACCAAATATGATGCTTTTTTTCTATACACCTAATAAAAGAAATGTCTCTCATTCTTAAATATCTTATTTATTAATGATTTCTTTTAACTATATTTATTGCCAGTTTCACTCGTACCTGTCCTTAAATAGTTTTTGAAAAAAATTCATCCCTAATGAGAAAAATTAGACCTTATCACATTCATATCATCTTGCTACCTGTTTAAATTTAACTTCTTTTTTTTACTTCTATTACATCCATTTTTAATAGTTCTTCAGCTCTTTAACTCAGAAGCAGCATTTATCTCTAGCTCCTCCCCCTAAAATGATATTGTTTTCATCTCTTTGATTATTAGCTTGGGCAAAATAGTTGCTTATCTGAACATGTAGGTTCTTTTCTGTAAAATGATTACAGCAAGATTCTATTTATGTGAGATTATTCATAAACATATAGAAAATCCTCAGTAAGAACAATAAAGAGTATATATATGTACATGCCTTAGTGTATATCATAGTGAGAGGATCACATAGATATATGGTTTCCAAGATTTATATTGGCTGAGAAGAGGCATCATGGAATGAAAAACAAGTTTTGTTTTTTTCATAGAATCACTATAAGGTGAACTATGTTAGACAATTCAATCACTTTTGAAATTACTTTCCAAAGTATAGTTTATTCTGATAATGACTTACTCACTCCATCATGACACTCTTAAACTGTGGTAAATGAAATAAAATTATAAGTGTATATTTTAAGTAATTCTTTAAAAATAATTAAAGTGAAAATCATCTCAGTTAACATATATAATGAATCATATTTAATAGTTTATAATTAATTTATTCTGTTTTGGTGTGTGCTTGTCTCTCTCTGTGTGTTTGTGTGTATAAATTTTTGTGTGTATGTGAGCATACTATATAATAGCATGTTTGTATAGGTGTGCACATACATGTGTAGCCACAGGGTTGATGGAAGGGACCATCCACCCATTGTTCTGCTACTATAATTATTAAATTGGATTCTACCAAGCAGACCCACAGCTCACCAATATGACTAATCTGGTTAGCAAGATTTGTTCTAGATATATAAGGTCTCTGATTTCTGAAGCTGGAATTAGAGATAAGATGTCATCTACTGATCATTCTTATGAGTGACAGGTAAGATGTCATGCCCACCTGACATCCCTGTGAGGTGACTGTTCTGGACTCACTCCTCATAGCCCTCCTTATTTCTAGACAATGCCTTAATCAATTTTTAATGACCTCAAACTCAGATAGTTTATATTTAATGAGTTAGTACATCTCCATAGATTAGCTTGTACAATGTTAAGAATCATTCTCAAATTTCCAGTTCACAATGATTCATTTAGGATTCACTAACTGATTTTCTAAAACTTCTTAACAATCTAAGTGACTGGCATTTCCATTGCTTCTTGAAATACTATGGCAAAAAAGCAAGTTTCCTTCCCATAAACAGCTTGCCATCTGCAAACAACTTTGGAATTTATTTATAGTGTGCCATCAAAAAAATGACAAGTATATTTTTGATAATAACTAGGAAATGATTTATGATAAAATCATTTTTAAATATTCACTAGGAAACTTAAAAAATATTTTCTAAATTTCCCACATTTCTGTTTAAATTTATCCTTACATTTATCATTACATTTTGAATTAGAGATACATTGATATTGTGCTTTGATTTACAAACTTGATTTTGATCACTGTGTTTAGAATCAAAGTTTGACATAAAAATACTCTTAATTTTATCATCATTCTGGAAAAAAATTGTTCTAATATTCATCTGTATTATACTATGCCTAATAAAACATTTTCCTTGATTTAACATCATAAGATTGATTTTTAAGTATAAATTTGGACCATAAATGGGTTCCCATGAATTAAACTGACAATCAAGCTTGGCAGAAGTCAGAATGTAGGAGTTGAAAATACATAGATGTCTATGTAGAACCTGTAATGACAATCTTGTATAATTTGTGATTCTATTATTTCCGAATACTGCAGTGCAAGCCTGAGAACTGCTTTGTATGAATGTATGGTGGCTGTTTCTATGATGCATGTTCACAATCTATTTTTTTCTATCCCATCGATGGGTAACTATAACCACTAATCTATGATGCATATGTACGTTTGAAATAAGTTTCCAAATATTATGATAAAAACAAGAAACAAGCTGTTATTTCACTTCCTATTGCTTTGCATATACAGTTGCAGGATTGGTAAAGGAATTTGAAGAGGCATTCATAATGCCTATGTATTTTTCTTAGTTCTAGCCCACTGTGTGTTGAGCATAACAAAAGGCATTCTCCAAGGCTGAGGCATACGCTTTTCAAGCATACATCTCTCAAATCAGCTTAAGATGTTACTGTGCAACCCAGGTTTTTTTTTTTTTTTTTTTTCATCCATTTGCATTTCTTGCTGAGCTGCTCACCGGACCAGGTTATTAGACTTGGCGTCTGCATGGTATAGATAGTGAACCTGCTGTATGTAGTTGTCTTCATGGAAATCACCTGGGGCTTCAAGTTCTGCTGTCCTCACCTTATCACATCTGGAACACAGATTTGCTCTGCTCGTCATATTTTGGCATCTGTGAATCACCGTCATGTTGTCATATTCACAGTTACAAAGTAGCCGATGGGAAAGGAGCCAACTACTTGAGGCACTTGCAATGAAAAAAAAAAAGTCTGATTTCAGCATTATTCATTGGAAATGCTATTTGTGAAAGCATTTACTTCAGTTTTGAGAGGCTGGCAATAACTTTAATAGGCAATGCACAATCCTGCTCTTTAGGAGGAATGTTCCTACATACTGAACAGGGAAGGAACCAGTAATTACTGAAAACCATGGGTAAAATGGACAGCTAGGAACCCAGAAGGGAGTAATTATCCATCTTTCGCTTAGATTTTATCAATAGTAACTGCTAATTAAATGGACAATGGGCAAATATGTCAATATAGGTGATTTAGGATCATTCTCTCAACCACATTTGGTCTCTTATAATTTTACTTTTACATATATGCTTATATGTGAATATAGATTTGCATAAATACAAAATTTATTTTAAGGTGTAGAAAAGTAGAATATTAAGGTACCAGCAGATAAGTTTTTGACTATTCAGGTTTCTGGGAGGTGACACTAGGTAAATTGATTTATGGGGTTTGTAAACTGTTTTACAAAGAGGCATCCATGTGATGTAACATGAACTTTTGTAGTATGTCAAAGACTAATGGTACTCATGTAAAGTATTTTGAAAATGAAGCTTTTCCATAGCACAAAACACACAGATACCCACACACACAGGAAGAGAGATACTCATTTAAAAACATACACACACACAAAAACACACACACACACACACATGTATACACACAATAAATGTTCTCAGAATTAGGATGCCTCACAAAAAGTTTTCAAGATCAGTGATCATGGAGGGAAGCCCCCCGTGTCTACTGTGGTGTGGAAATCCGTTTACTGGAAATGATCCACTCACCATCAAATAAAGATTGCCATCAACATGTTCTCAGTCTAGGCCCCCTAATGGCAGTTCAGACATCAGCCATGCTTTATAAGTGTAAGGAGGCAAGCAGTTTGGAGTAAGGAGCAATCTCAGGGAGCCTCTACCACTTACACATAATCAGAAGCAGAGACTGGCATCTAACCTGATGTTTACTAGTATATAAAGCCAGACTGGAACGTAGCACAACTTACTAATGCAAGGTTACTTAAAACTAACTTTATTTATTGCTCAAATCTTGTCCAGGCCGCAACATTTGCTGACATACTTTGTTATTAAATAAATTTTTATATTTTAAATATTGCATAATTTTTTGGATCAGTTATAATTTGAATAGGTCTTGGACTGTTTTTTTTTTCTTCCTTATCTAATGAAAAACCCATATGTAAACTATTCATGATTTCTTTCTCCTGCTTTTGAGTAGATTCCTCAGGATTCCTATCCATCAAGCCATCATGTAAATCCCCTCTCTTGGTCTTCATTAGCTCTTCTTTTTCTTTTCAGCCTGTAATTTTGGAACATCTGAAATGATCCCTTTATTCATTAGTTTCTCTTTCCATAGATGAACCTATTTTTGCCCTGTAGCTAAATTCTATTTTTACTTTTCTATCTAAATATGTATCTGTAACTCCAAATTTCTCAAATTGAGTTACAGATACAAGCTTCTTCCCTCCCCATTCATAATCCAACCACAGCTGGTAACAGTTTTGTTTGTCAAAACTGCACATTCAGTCAACAGAGACAATAAATGAAAAGAAACATCCTACATTATACAGAATGCCCTCGGCAAATTGTCAACAGCACTGAGGTGGAGACACACACAAACTAAGTATGTTATCACATTACATGGTATCCTATTCCAGATCCATCTATGCAATGGTAGTGCAAGAAGTATAAGAGGTCCTCATAATCGCCTTCCCTATAAGATATATCTTCAGTCACCTTTCTAAGTATGCTTTTTCTTCTTATTTGAAGATTGCAGACATTTTCCAATGTTCAAATAAGAAGAAATACAGGATTTCCGCATAATCGGAAATATAGTAGCTGCGTTTATTTTCTCTCTTCTCATAAGCTAAGTTTCAATCATCACCAATCTTTTATATAGCTTTTGCATCTATTTTTCTGACCTTAGCTGCACTGAAGCCACCAGGCCTCTCTCAACCCCTCAGCCTCATAGCTCTTGCCCAGCTTACTGCAATGGCTTCTTCTTTTCTCTCCCTTTCATACCTTTGACACTTGCTTTCCGTTTACACAATCCCCAAAGAATTACTATGAAAGAAAAACTCTGAGTACATCACTCTTGCTACCATATTTAGTGTTAACCAGTTTTGTTTTTGTTTTGTTTTTTCCTACGAAAGAAATCTCCAAGATGAAAATTTATTCCCAGGACTTTCTTTCAGACCTCACTCATAAGTGTTTCTGAAACACCTTTCTCCTTACAGTTCCAACTTTCCTTTCCTTTATTCAGGCTTTACATCTTGTGTTGCATTCATCCTGTGATGCCCTGCTGCCAAATTTTTCCAGACACATTGATTCTTTTCTTGTATATTTTATCCTAGAATAATTGTCACATATTCTGAGAAATTTTCATGACCATGCAAAATAAAATGGTTTCTGTCACCCTCTTGTGTTATGGTGTGTCTCTTTTTTTCTGTAATCTCCTACATAGTGCTTAGGACAGATTTGCTCTTTCTTTGTCATCATTCTCAATATGACAAAATTCAGGGCCCATGATGGCTTTTCCTATGCTTAGATGTCACTCATCGTTATTGGTTAAGCAAACTGAACCTTTCAGCAGTATAAATAATTAGATATGAGGCCCTAGCCATTAAGAAGACAAACACTGAAGCCTATTTCAGAGGAAATGAGTCTAGATGTGAACAAAATTGATTTGGAAGCATAGGTATAGATGAATATAAGATAAGGTTACATTATTAGTACATTTGATACTTTCTATAACTAAAGCAGAAAAGTAGACTGTCTTCAAATATCTAACAACTGACATGAATGGGAGGCTAATTACTTGCCAATAGTCTAACAACTTCACAAATACTGATCACATCTTTACAACAAGTTTATAACATAGTGAATATGATTTTTTTCATTTTAAAAATATAAATAAACCCAAGAGGATAAAAAGGAGTTGCTTAACAAAGATCAGAATATTAGGTATTAAGATGTCTTCTAAGTTCAGGCAATGTGACTCTCAGGTGAGTATCTGTAATATAATCATTTTAGATACAAACAACACAATTTAATTTTAAAAGAAATTTACACTTTTAAAAGGACAAACCCTTTATATCACCCTATATATCTTGTGCAACTTTTTAGAATTCTATACTCTGTCTCACTGCCATACACTTTATACAATTAACCATGTCTCAACCCTTCACTAACTTCAGTGATAAGTGATATTTCTGCTTTGGGCTATGCATGGCAAATCCTCGTTTTATCCTTTATGAGAATGCACTACTTTAGATGAATACAATAACATATCTTTGCATATTAGAGCAGGAGAAGATGAAAAACCAAGAAAATAAATTATTCTAACAATGAGGTTGGCTGTGTAATGGTCCATTTCTAGCAACAAACAAAATAGATATTATATGACATGCTCTGATTTCAGATAATCCTCCAAGTTTAGTGATGATTAACAATCCAAATAAAAGAAATATAAACAAAATTTAAGAATAAAATGATCAAAAAGCCCTTTAATTGCCATTTCTATCAAATGGAGTACACTTGCTGTTTATAAATACACAAAAAAGTAATTTTCACAAAAGCTTAAGATTCTCCATATTCTGCTACAATGGATTCACATAAAAACCTTGAACTGCACAAATAAAAATCTACACTAAAAGCACATTAGAGGCCAAGGGAAAGAAAGAGAAATAAAAACATAAACTTAAATAAGTATGTTTCTAGGTAACCAGTTCAACTGTAAGAGCCACCTGGATCCTTTTCATGCTTCATATCTGTTGTCCTCTATCTAAATAGACATAGACACAGACATGGTTTTTGGTTCCCTAATTAAGTAAATCAGTGTGGACTTATAGGCAGGGCTACATATCCATTTACAATGGGCTCTATGATGAGTTATTTAGCTACTCCTGTTTAATTTTCAAAAGATTTTGCAGCAAGGTTAGCTTAAAGTACATTGATGGGTGTCTCTCTCTTCTTTACTAAAGCAAAAATGTATAACTGCAGGACTTTCCTGCTAGAATTTTGGGGTCGCTCATGTATATTTTCATATCATCTGCAAGTAGTGAAACTTTGACTTCTTCCTTTCCTATTTGTATCCTTTTGATGTCCTTTAGCTATCTTATTGCTCTCGCTAGGACTTCAAGTACTATGTTGAAGAGATTTGGAAAGAGTGGGCAGCCTTGCCTTTTCTCTGGATTCAGTGGGATTGATTTAAGTTTCTCTCCATTTAGTTTGATGTTGGCTTTAAGCTTGCTGTGTATTGTCTTTACTATGCTTAGGTAAGTGCTCTGTATCCCTGATCTGTCCAGGACTACAAATATGAAGAAGTGTTTGATTTTATCAGATGCTTTTACAGCATCTAAGGAGAGGATCATGTGATTTATTTTTTCAGTTTGTTTATATGGTGGATTACATTGATGGATTTCCATATATTGAACCACCCCTACATGTCTGGGATGAAGCCTACTTGCTCAAAGTGGATGATATCTTTGATGTGTTCTTGGATTCCTTTTGGGAGTATTTTGTTGAATATTTTTGCATCAATGTTCAGAAGGAAAATTGGTCTGTAATTCTCTGTCTTTGTTGAGCCTTTGTGAGGTTTAGGTATCAAGGTGACTGTGGCTTCATAGAATGAGTTTGGTAATGTTTCTTCTGTTTCTATTTTTTGGAATAGTTTAAAGAGTATTGGTGTAAGCTTTTTCTTGGAAGATCTGGTAGAATTCTGCACTGAAACTATCTTTCCCTGTGCTTTATTTATTTATTTTTTTTGAATGGGAAAATTTTGGTGACTGCTTTTATTTCCTTAGGGAATATAGGACTATTTAATTTATTTACCTGATCTTGATTCAGCTTTGGTAAGTGGAATCGATCGTGGCAATGATGTAGAACTGTTGTTGGTTATTTAATATTTACTATTGATAGATCTTTTAGTTAAGAGTGGTTATTCCTAAATAGCTGTATAACCAAATCACCACACAGAGACTACGATTTATTTAATTAACCTAGAACACAATGCTAGGCAATAATTACTCCATCCTAAACCTCCAAGCCCGCATAGTTTCCTACTATTCAGATTCACCCAATTATACTTGCTTTTAGTGATATCTTAGGTTCAAGACCTCTCCTCCAGATTCTCTTCCTCCCTCTTCCCTGCTTCCTTCCTCTTCCACCCCACTCTAGAGCAGGATGTTCCACCCTTTCCTCTCCATTGCTCAGCAATGTGGCCAGTTGTTTTAATTGACAATTTAGAAAACAAATGGTGGCATGTTTACACAAACTTGAGACAGGTGATGATGCTTAGAATAAGCATCACAATGCAATGTCTGGATGGAAGCCAGATAGTGGGAGAGAGAAATATGCATTTGAATAAATAAGTGTAAATTCTGTACATTCCAAAGGAATATTTTACCAACATAGAACTCCCCCTAGGAGTTCTAGGGGGACTAGGAGAAGAGTATGGAGGGGGAAAAGGAGTGGGAATGTGGAACTGGGGCACGTTGAAGGAGAGAGCTACAATTGGGACATATAATGAATAAATTGTGAGAAAAATATAAATAAAGAAATAAATATGTAAAATGATTTTAGGTAATCTGAAAGATAAATAAAATGACCTCATTGCTTTATATAATAATAAACTGTGGTATGTTTGGTATAAAGGTACAGGTGTACTAAATTCTATGAGAATTTACTAATTCTTAGTAGAATTCTATGAGAATTCTATGAGAATTCTACTAAGTTCTATGAGAAATGGTGTTTAGAGTGAAGGAAATGGAAGTAAAATACTTTTTCTGTGATACAGTCATTATAATATCTTCAAACAAGCTCAATCTGTTAGGGTAATTTCCTCTATTACAAATTAAGGGAAATTCATGTTATTACCATCTGTCTATGATCTGACTATCTATCTATGTATCTATCCATCAATCATCTGACTGTTTATCAACCTATCTATCTAATCTATATACATATATTTTCTTCTTTTCTTCATTTTCTCTATATAAATATATATACACACACGTATATATGAATAAGCATGTACATAAATGTGTACATACATATATTTATATATATATATATAATCAATACCTTGCTCAACACATATATCTATATCTATATCTATATCTATATCTATCTATCTATCTATATATATATATATATCACAGTGTTGTTCAAGTTATTAAGAATGTTCTGGATTTTAGAATTCTAATACTTGAGAAATTTAAGCACAAGCTTATTTTTTCCATCTTTTGATTTTATCCTATTTATTTTGTTATAATCCTTCATTTGATAATGGTGCAAATAGTCTTTCAGGCCAAAAGTCAAAGATACATTAAAAAAAAAAACATAGTCTATAAATCTCTGCTCTTAGATAGCCAAAATCAGTTATGCTATTTAATCCCTTAGGACTCTCCTTTTATCTGTATCTTATTCCGATAGTGACAGTTAAGAATCTCACCATTTTAATTACTGAATTTTGCAAATATACCTTAACAGGCCTGGATTTTTCAGTTTCAATTTTCCATATTTCTCACACAACTTTGAAAATACTGAATTTGTTCTTCCACTAAAATTATCCCCTATTTTCTCTCAGCCTAAAATACTGCGACATTTTGGTGCATTGTCATTATCTAGACCCTGTAACTTGACTCCTTGTCTTTCTCTGACTGCTCTTACAAGTTTGTTCATAAATACCTACTTGTCTTATCAGTTATCTTCAGGACTGGTTGCAAAGTCCCCCTCCGTGGCCTAGGAGGACTGCTCCTCCCTCAGGTGGGGGAGGGGGGAGATCAAAGATACCTGATAAACCAGGGTGAGGTAAGGGTCAGGGAGGAGACCAGGGAGGGAGGGTGGGGTTGGGAGGGAATGAGGGAGCAGGATACAGCTGGGATACAAAGTTAATAAACTGTAACTAATATTAAAATAAATAAATAAATAAATAAATAAATAAATAATATCTACTTGGTACTTGTTTAGACTTTGAGGGTTCTCTGTGTCTCTGTCCTTCTACCATTTATCTGCAGCTACCTGATTAAAACAGAATACTCTCAAAAGATAAAAAAAATAAAATAAAATAGAACACACCACTTTAAAAACCCCAAACCATAAGAAAGGCTATTTACCTTACACAACCAACAATGTATGTGTCGTATGCACACCAACACACATTCCAATGAGAGGACAAACCCAACCAGAGAAACAAACGTGGAAAAGGAATAGTGCATCAAGTAAGAGCTCCATTTTCCATATGCAGTTCTTGCTTCATGAACCATCTCTGCAGATTGTTCATCTGCAGACTCAAGTATTGAAGGGGAAAGTTTACTGTTGTTCACACGTGCTGTTCATGCCTGGCATTACAATTTTCTGAGCAAGATGTCAATCTTGCTAAGGAGGTAGACCATATAGTTTTGTTCTGTTCCTACATAAGGATCATCATCCATGCCTTGCCTCTGTCTTCATGGCTAGATCATCATTAGTGCATTTGATGCAATATTAAATGCTAGTTTTTGCAATATTTAGCTAATAATTACCTTAGGAAGATGAATGTGTGCCCAGAAAAGATGCTAAGACGTCATTCACTTGCTACCTCTGATTGATGTTATCGTCTAGGTGTTTATACCCCTTTATGTTTATTGTGTTTAGGTCTAATTTTATTTGGGTGTGCTTAGAGAAAAACTCCCTGGCTGTTTCTACGATATTTCCTTAAACTTAGGTGTTTAAGTCTTATATGCAAATGATAAGTTATCTCCAAACAGTGCTTAAGTAAATACACTGGTTTCCCCAGACACACCAATCTCAGATCAATGTAACTGGTTTGAAATACTGTCTCCTTACTGCTTTTTTTTTTTTACATCTCAAAGTCACCTGTTTTGGAGAGTAATTTTGTGTTCTCTGAAAACTATGAAATGAATGATGAGTCACAACATCTCTCCAGTGTTTGAAGAAGAAAGTTGAGCATTTCCTGACTACATTGTAGAAGGGCCCAATTAAGAATTGAAGGGAGGAACATTTGAAATCCTGATAGTGGTTTGAGAGTTGTTTCAGGTCTTATATTCAGTCTTGTGAGGAATTCTGAATTAATTTATTGAATGGATAGAGGAAGAGAGAAGAAAGAAATAGAAGAGGAAGTGAAGGAGGGAGAGAGAAAGAGAGCACCATATGTTTTCCTTATATGTACAGAAAATATGCAAAACGTGAAGGGAAACTATTTGAGAAGCAGGAAGCCATCTCACCAAAGTACATGATAAACATGTGTGAAAATGTCAGTGTGAAACCTTCATTATGTAATTAATGCATGCTAATGGAAAAAGGAGTTAGAAAAAGGAGCTTTTACACTTCATATTAATTTAATGATGAATGGGGTGAGACTAGGCTTGAAACTGAAACAGGGAAAGTAAATTCAAGAACAAAAGAAAGGACATTGCCTCTACACTATGGTGATTACAATTAGAATGCAGAGCTCACAAAGATCTAAATCTTAAACAAGAGCTCTTGGTATCATGTCAAGCGTCTATTTTAGGATGAATACTAAAAAAGAGAACAGGGGCTGTCTCTGACATGAACTCAGTGGCTGGCTCTTTGATCATCTCCCCCTGAGAGGGAAGCATCCTTACTAGGCCACAGAGGAAGATAATGCTGCCAATCTTGATGAGACCTGACAGGCTAGGGTCAAATGGAAGGGGAGGAGGACCTCCCCCATCAGTGGACTTGGGGAGGGGCAGAAGAGGAGAAGAGGGAAGAGAGATTGAGAGGAGACTCTGGAAGGGGCTACAGCTGGGATACAAAGTAAATACATTGTAATAAAAAAAAAAACAATACACAGGTATCTATGGAGAGGTTAGAAGTGAGGTAGTCACATTAAGAGCAAGAAAACTGAGAAAAACCTCTTAAGTGACAATCATGATTACACACTCTGAAAAGTTCACAGTAACATGATAACTATGCAGCTAAACTATTCTTTAAGTGTTTGTTATGCAAATAAATTTCCAGGAAGTATCAGTACTAAACCTGCCATAGCCATTTTTGTAATGTTCCGATTGTGTATATTCATATCAAAGGAGAAGTGCAGAAATGTCATCTCTATTGACAGGCAAACATTTGCACTAATTGTTTTATTGACACTTAGCCAATACTATCCTTAAGTGCTTCAGGGACAGCATAGACTGAGGCTAGCAAAGTCAAGCTAATGATCCTGCTCAGGGGCCCTTAGAGGGAAAGCCCTGTCCAGCACTAGAATCCATGAAGAAGAGACTTGTCAGGCAGCCTTGCCAGCTCACCTGAGCACCCCTCCCTTTCTTAGTCTTATTAGCCAGTCAGTCTAGGGTGAGATTGAGAAGCACTTTTTCTGCCCTGACAATTTAACACTCAAATGAACTCAGATGAGTTTCTCACCTGAAGTTTTTCTGTTTACAAATTAGTATCTAAATGCTATCAATCTTCTGAGGATTTGGATCTTCTCAAGATATAACAGGAAAATGTATAGACACACATACACAATGTATACAGTAACAAGTCACACTTACTGAGCATCCCCACCAACAACTGCGATGAACACAGTGGGAAACAGGCGTATGTGTAATTTTGTATAGACAAACAAATGGTGGTCCAGCAGAAATTGCAGCTCATGATTTCTCCATTCTGAGATGATAATTTACATGCCATGAACACTAAAGTGCCATGAAAACAGGTTCCACTGCAACTGTCTTTTCCTATTCCCAGGAAGTCACTTCTTGGCCTCTTCTTAGCATTAACTACCATGTCTATCCAATGCCTTTGTTCCAGGTACCATATTTTCTGCATATAACATATGTTTCTGCCTAGTGTCTCAGTGTTAATGGAAAGTTTCATAAGTAAAAGTCTCTCAGGCTCCGATGCAGTTCAGTGGAACTGAAAACTTATATAAGAAAATGAAATAATAAATGAAATGCTTAAAAGAGTGTACTATGTGTTAATTACAACACTCTGGCGATGTGTTATTTTTATGTGATGGAAGTTAAACTGACCACCGCACCCAACCTTAAATTTTCTTGTGTAGATGTTAGATTCTCACACTCCTGAGTGGGATATGCTCCGGTCTATACCCATGACGTGGATAATGTGCCCAGTAATTTCTGGTTTTGCTCTCAAACATGAAACTGATTAGTTTTTGTGGTTTGGGTGCACATGCAATGAACAACAACAGCAACAAAAAAGCATTTAATTATTACAACCAAGGGGGTGATTTTCATATTGCAGAGGAAAGAAAATAGATGAGATTAGAAAAAGTGTTTGCAAAGTTGCCCTGCAATGGTCCCAAGTGTAAAAATAACTTATCTTTATATAATTTACTGAGTACCAATAAATAATATGTTTTATTTTAACAGGTGAATTGCTAGCAGAAGCCTGTTTTCCTTCAAAAAGGTAAGTGCCTTTTAAGAAATATTGTGTGATGGCATCATAGTTTCTGATTTGTAGCCTGGAAGAGCGTATTAATTTCAAAGCCCTGTGGCTGACAGCTGTGTTGTTCAAAGGCAAGGATATATAGCATTAATTATCTTAAGCTCCAGATTATTGTGCATGATGCTGACTTTATGTAAGAAGGACAGACAGGCGCCTTTTCTATCTTACTAAGAAATGTTAATTAACTGGGTGAGCTTCAGAAAGAAATACCTGTTGAAATAAGAAAAAGATACGGTTCAGTTTGATTACATTTGTTTCAGTTCTGATTTGATTTATACAATTTTCATGGAAATTACTAGCAACTTGGGTCATGTCCACATTTTTTTATTTCTTTTCTTTATTTTATGGTTGAATTGAATTAGGTATTAATTTAGCCATTTTGAAACCTAAAAACTGTTGTGTACTTATATACTTTACCTGAATATACACATAATGTTAAACTCAAAGATTAGTTTCTACTCTGAACTAAATTATAAAGCTGACATAGTCATCTTAGTTTTATTTCCAAGATCTGTAGACACAAGTAAACAGATCATTTATATCAAAGACGCGTCATTTTTTATTATCTAGGGAGTAATGACCACACCATGGGGTTATTTCTCACCACTGCAAGCATTTTAAACATGATGATATAAATGAATATAGCCTAATAATAAAGTCTTTGTTTCTTTGAAAAGTCATGTTGGATGCCTTCAACGGGCTGGTGAAGATATTCCAGGTCGCTTTCTTGATTTAATTATGACAATGTATTTGCCATGCATTAGTGCCAACATTTCCTTCTTACATTTATACAGTTTTTATTCTGAACCAAGAAAGATGCTTTTTCTTTGGAATATTTGAGGCCTACTTCTATTACAATGGCAGAAGTTTTCTGTGTGGAACTTTGTTAAAAGTTAAGACCAGCAAGTTGATATCCTGGGCTCCATCTTCTATATAATCAGATTGTGTTTAAGTGGTGATGTTTTCCCAATCAGGCGATGTCAGTGTATCAGCCTGCTGTACAGCATGCTAACAGTCATGTCAAGTTTTAAATGTGCTCAGCAAACAACTGAATTTTATCGGTGCATTGCAACCTCAAAACACTTTTTTCCTGTTGCTGTAAAAGCCCTGTGCTGCTTTTATCTGAGCTCAAAAAGCTGTTGAGCAACTGACCAGAAATATACATTTACAGCACAGTGCAAGAAATTTCAACTCTATGGTGAACATTAGTTGCACCAACACAGGGAAGTCCTTTGCATGAATTTCATGTTAAATGTCATAAGTATTTGGTTAAAATTTGAAGCCAGTGTTCAAAGTACATTGTGCAATATAAATAAAGCTTGCAGAAATTTCCATTTTATTTCCATGTAACATGCAGATTTAATGATTTTGTGCTTAATTATTAAATTGTAGTCCGGGCTGCCATGTTTCATAGCTGTGTGACCTTGAGTAAGTTCACTAAAATCGTTGAGATATTTTAAGCAGTTGTCAAACTAGGCTTAACAGTGTCTATTTTGCAAGATGGCTTTAAAAATGCTGAAAAGGACTTTTCTGCTTTTTCCTTCTTCATTCTATGAGGCAACTTTAGTTCTGGGTGGCCAATAACAGACTAAGTTCATAATGCCTCATCTGATTAACATTTATGTTTATGGAAGGCTCTTTTGTGTTCTTTTATGCACATAGACTTTTTTTTGAGTGTGCTAGCCTAATAAGATACTAAAATTTCAAAACAAGGGATAGTATAATTATTTATTCTATATAGTGTGGCTGTTTTTTGTTACTGATATTCATACCTAAACTCAGTGAATAGAATTACTGGTATTTTGTGAATGCTTACAACTATCAGTGTTGTAACTATCCATTACATTGTTAAGACAAACAGTTTCAAAATTATCAGCATGTCCCACCCTTGAAATAATGTGTTTAAATGGCTGTATTTCCAAGATTAGGTAACATTAATCTATTAACCGGATGTTTATTTTGTTTACTAGTGTGTGAAATTAAGAAAATATTTAGAAAAGAAATGATCATGTATCAAGAATACTATTTTCTTGTTGTTGTTCATCAATATCTCTACTCAGGCTGTCCTGATAACTAGACTTCTAAATAATACACTGAAGCCTGAAACCAGTCTTCTCAGAATACCGTCTCCTTTTTGCAGTAGTTTCTCCTCAAACTTATCTAGGTGATGCAATAGTAGAATAGCTGAAAATGTCTCAAATTTTTTTTTTTAGTTTTATATACATGTTACCAGCTTTTGTCATGACATCTTAAGTGCAAGAAGTTGTTGTGATTTCGTCTTCATCCTATAGTGTCAACTTTGAAGGCAGAGTTGCCTCATTTTATAATTAGTGTCAAACTTTTATATTCATATTGCTTTGTACATTCACAAGATCCCTTTCTCACATATCTATTATGTTAATAAAAATCTTCATCATTGGTAGTCTTCTAAACAAATTATGTGTTTTAACTCTCTTTTACGGTATTTTCCAGTTCATTTCTATCTTCCTAATTTCCATAAAAACCTTAAGAAGAATCTTCATTGCATTTTAAAATTTTTTAATTTTTTAAATTTAATACAATTTATTCACTTTGTATCACAATAGTAGCCCACTCCCTCGTCCCCTCCCAATCCTGACCTCCCTCTCTCATCTCCTCCCTGCCCCTCCCCTAGTCCACTGATAGGGGATGTCCTCCTCCCCTTCCATCTGACCCTAGCCTATCAGGTCTCATCAGGATTATCTGCATTGTCTTCTTCTGTGGCCTCCCTATCAAGGGGAGAAGATCAAAGGACCAGCCACTGAGTTTATGTCAGAGACAGCCCCTGCTCCCCTTACAGGGGAATCCACTTGGAGACTGAACTGCCATGGGCTACATCTCTGCAGGAGTTCTAGGTTATCTCAATGCATGGTCCTTGGTTGGAGTATCAGTCTCAGAAAAGACCCATGGGCCCAGATTTTTTTTATTCTGTTGCTTTCCTTGTAGAGTTTCTGTCCTCTCCAGGTCTTTCTATCTCCCCCTTCTTTCATAAAATTCCATGCACTCTGCGCAAAGTTTGGCTATGAGTCTCAACATCTGCTTTGATATCCTGCTGTGTAGAGTCTTTCAGAGGCCCTCTGTGGTAGGCTCCTGAAAAGATTCTGCTATACCACCCCTAGGCATATATGCAAAATATGCTAAAGTATACAACAAGAACATTAGCTCAGCCATGTTCATAGAAGTATTAATCATAATAGCCAGAATCTGGAAACAACCCAGATTTCCCTCAACTGAGGAATGGACACAGAAATTGTGATACATTTATCCAATGGAATACTAAGCAATTAAAAACAAGGAAATCATAAAATCTGCAGGAAATTGGTGAGAACTAAAGAAGATCATCCTGAATAAGGTATCCCAGAAGCAGAGAGACACACATGTTATATGCTCACTTATAAGTAGATATTAGGTATATAATACAGGATAAACATACTAAAATCTGTACACCTAAAGAAGTTAAGCAATAAGGAGGACCCTGGGTAAGATGTTTAATCCTCATGCATTGCATTGTAATATTGTTAAACTCAAGATTTTTTCACATATTAGCCAAAATTTATTTTTGATTGGAAGGAGTTATTGCTATGCTTCTCATTAGAAAACTGAGAAAGAGGTTGCTTGGCCAAAGTCAGAAGGGCAAATCTGGAGTTAATTCTGGGCTTCTGACACTTGACTCATTCTGAAGATGTCAATAACATTCTACCAACTAAAAAGAAATTAATATGTCATTTCCCTTCTAAGTATTTATTCATGCACACGGAAATCTGAGAGAGAAACACAAAATGCTGCATGTGCTAATGATTCAAACCCAGACTCCCACTCAGCTGTCTGCCAGGATAAATTCAGCATTGACTGGGAGCTTGAATTTATTAACTAAAAACTGACAATTGTTTGTAAATTATGAGATATTCACTGTAAAGATAGACTTCTGGTTGATTAAGGCTATGTCCATGTGACCCTGATTAAGGTCCTAAGAATATGGAAACTTGAGGTGCGACATACTTCTGGACATAGATGTTTAATTCTGGTGATGAAGAAAAAATGTATTCCCCTGCAAGAATTCTGATTGACACTGAAAAGTCTGCCTAAGTGCTTTCAGAATGAGGAACTGAAGGTATTGATATTTGTTCATTTTTATCCTGTAGCTTTTGTTGATTATTTTCTATTATTATTGAAATTGTTTTAAGGAATAGAGTTTTCACAAAATTCTTCATTTTGTTTCAGTCTGATCATCCATACTATTCTTCTTGATCTAAAGCTACTAATTATATCCATTATAAAACAATTTATATCAAAGATAAATGGGCATTTTATTTTGGTTTTTATTTATGTGATTATTTCACAGTTTGTTAAATTCTGATAAAATCTCAGTTACATCAAAATGATCAGAAGCTTAGGGTTATCTTTGGAGTGACATCACAAAATGAATTTAGCAAGGTTTACATAGGTTTCAAGTTGGATAGAACAACAATTACGAAGATTGCAACTATGGTAGATTTCCCTAACCCTTAAGTTAACAAATGACAATCCATTTCATTTTTTTTTAAATCAGGAAAATTTGCCTAGATGATTGAAAAGTGCAGAAAAATGTTTAAGTTTACATTTAGAAAGTCCTCTCACATATGTAAAGCCCTTTCCTCCATGTCCTGGTGATTTTTTTTTTTTAATCTCTTCAAGTCAGCAACAAAATAGAAATTTTAAAAAAGAATATTATACTTAATTTCCTTGTGCTGTCACATTTCTTTTTTCATTTTTCAATCCATTTTTTACAAACTATCAGGATATAATCTTGAGCCATTTTGAATTATCTTACCTATGGCCAACCTACTATATAATACTTCTTTAGGTGAACATTTAAAGTACAAATATCAGTTACAATGATGTGGATTCTTCAAGCCTTTAAAATTTTTCATATGATCTGTTTTGATCATATTAATCTACCGTGTTTCCAATCCATCTTATCCTCTCTACTTTTCTCACATTCTGCTTTCTCTGTCTCTATATTTCTCTCTCTCATACTCTCTTTTTCTCCCTCTTTCTCTCTCTTCTCTTAGAAGATACACCTTGCAGCAGTCATGCTGGTCCTCTTTCTCGTAGTCTGTCCACTTTCTATTCTGTGACGCTTCCTTTATTAAGACTTGCGTTTTATATGAAGTGAAGCTAGGCATTTTAATCGTTTATTACCATATGTTGTAGCAATAGTCATTCTACATGACCCGTACTTCACAAGTTCGTCTTGAACAGATTCAGAGAGTAACATTGAGGAGTGCATATGGTACTTTTCTCTTTTCAGAATTCTCAGGGGTTAATTTCTTTTATTAACTTTTTAAATAATCTTTGATATTTTGCTTAAGAATTTCTTACAACATATTTTATTATATTAATTCCTCTCAACTTGTCTCTGTCCCTTCCAAACGTGTCTATCTGCCCAACTGATGCTCTTTCTCAACAAACAAACAAAACCTAAGAGGCCAGCTTAAGCTTGCCAATCTGTCCTGGAGGTGGGTCTTGCCCTAAATTGTGGTAGATAGTTTCACTTTATTGGGGAAAACAATGAACAAAACTTTTCCCACTCAGTAGCAATCAAATGTCATTCACTCCTCGGTTAGATGGAGGACTGCTGCCTCTGTGAGATCCTTTATGAACATTTGCCCTGTCTAGTCTGAAAAGCACTTTTCCCTGACATCATTCACTATCTCTGCTTCTTACAACCATTCTGCTCCCTTTTCTATATAGAGCACCAAAACTCATGGAAAAAAGTTATGATTTAAATAATGAACTTAGGGCTGAATTCCATGTTTGTTTTAATTCTCTGTCCATTGATTGGCTCTGTTGTGTATGTGCACACGTGTGTGTTTCTGTGTGTTTAATTTCCATCAGAAGTTTCTCTGATGAGGGTTGAGAGATGCACTGAGATAGGTATAAAAATATGCCACTAGGAGAGAATCCTCATTCTTAGATTATATATAAAATAAAGATGAATAAACCTTTATTTTGACAATAAAATGTTTATTATAGTTGCAACACCAAGTGTAATAGCGTGAATGCTATGATGGAAAATGGAAACTCACTACAATGTAATTCTAACACGAGTTGGGTTGACCATCAACAATATTTCCCTGTGATTTACCAGAGTCTTTATGATGCATTCATTGGCTTAAAAACAGTATTACAGCTTAGCAGTTACACTCAAATTCTCTTTCTGTTAAATTGACCTTTGCCTATCTTTTTCTTTCTTTATTAATTACACTTTATTCACTTTGTATCCTCCCTGTGGTTCCCTCCCTCCTCCCATCCCAATCCCTCCCTTCCTCAACCCTCTGCATGCATGCCCCTCCCCAAGTCCACTGATAGGGGAGGTCTTCTTTTCCTTCCTTCTGATCCTAGTCAATTAGGTCTCATCAGGAGTGGCTGCATTGTCTTCTTCTGTGGCTTGGTAATGCTGCTTCCCCCCTCAGGGGAAAGTAATTAAAGAGCAGGCCAATCAGTTCATGTCAGAGACAGTCCCTGTTCCTATTATAATGGAACCCACTTGGATACTGAACTGCCAAAATGGAGTACAGAGCTAAACAGAGAAGTCTCAACAGAGGAATAACAAATGGCAGAGAAACACTTAAAGAAATGCTCAACGTCGTTAGCCATCAGGGGAATGCAAATCAAAACAACCCTGAGATTTCACTTTTTACCCATCAGAATGGCTAAGATCAAAAACTCAAGAGACAACACATGCTGGAGAGGTTGTGGAGAAAGGGAAATCCTCTTCCACTGCTGGTGGGAATGTAAACTTGTACAACCACTCTTCCTGGAAAGCAATCTGGCACTTTCTCAGACAACTAGGATCCAGCTATACCACTCCTAGTCATATACCCAAAAGAGTCTCAAGTACACAATAAGGACATTTGCTCAACCATGTTTGTAGCGACCTTTGCCCATCTTATCTGCTATCCCAGAAACACTGATGCTTCCATGGCCTTTTCTTCTTTAATATGGATGAGGAAGAAGACCTAAAGGAGGCTCAAGCAGTATCAGAGGACAGTTGTTAACATGTCCATTCTGTCTCTCATGTGCTGTGCTCTCATTCCTCGTGAGGCACCTGACCTAAGCAACCTTCTTTTAGGTTCTTTCACTCAAGACCTGTCTGGTGCCTATGCTGGTCTCACAACTAACAGTTTCACCTTTCAAACTCCTAAGACATTTTTGCTGCCTCCACCTTTGGTGATGACTCCTTAGTGGAACTATCTGAGAGTTATCTTAGCCTGTGGGAGGTGCTACCTGTTCCCACTTAAAGAACGGAATTTTTCTGAGTACACTTTAATTGAAATGCATCTGAAGTGAACTGTTTAGAAACTCAGATATTTTTTATACTATTTTACCTATATGTAAAAATATTTTCAGATGAGTCCCAAATCTAAAGGATTTACTTTAATGTCATACACCATGCATGTATTCATGTGTATATATACAGAGAGAAAGTGAGACACAGAGAGACAGAGACACAAAGACACCAGTGTTTTGCCTGCATGTAGGCCTGCAGGCCAGAAGAGGGCACCAGATCTCATTACAGATGGTTATGAGCCACCATGTGGTTGCTGGGAAATGAACTCAGGACCTTGGGAAAAGCACTCAATGCTCTTATCCTCTAAGCCATTTCTCCAGCCCCCGTATTGTGGAAACTTTATATAATATTTTTATGAGGAGGTCAAATTTTAATACCCGTGAAAAATGTTAACAGCAAAGATTTATGATGTTGAGCACTTAATATTTCAGATTATTAGATTAGGGGTGTTTTGCTATACATGGAATGCACAGTATTGCTCACTTTTTATTTTGCTTTACAATATGGCTTCAAGTTCCTCGCATGTGCTTCAGTAGACTCTTACACATTCCACAGTTTAATGCTACACATGCACCGGAGTTGAACAATTACCTTGTTTTCTATTTTTCTCTATTAGCGGTAACGCCGTAATGAGCACCTTTGTAGATAGTCACATCCTCTATTATCCCCTTTGGATGAATTCCCAGAAGTGAACTAATAGAATTAGTTTCTAAATGGTATTTTATTATTAGTGCTGCAGATTTTTTTCTTTTTTTTCCTTTTTGGTTTGGATTTCTAAGGAAAGGTCTCAATACATAGCATAGCTGGCTTGGAAATATGTGTAGAACAGGATGTCCTTAACTTCACAGAAGTGGACCTGCCTTTGCCTCCTCTGTGCTGGAACTGACAATGTGCTAGTAGAGCTGCAGATCCATAAAATAGGAGATACCCTCTATTATGCTTAAGTTGGGTCATCTTCATATATTCAGGTAGTTCAGCAGTCCCTTAGAAGGTCATCTGTGGAATGAACAACACTGGATCTTCAGAACCTAAGGTTTTCTAAATATAAGTACTGTATACATCTTTAGTTCATTGACCTACTTTTCTTAGTTAACAAACTAGAAGTTTCATTGTGCCCAGAAAACAGGGCTTATTGAGATAACCTCTAGTTCCATCCATTGGCCTGCAAATTTCATGATTTCCTTGTATTTAATTGCTGAGTAGTATTCCATTGTGTAAATGTACCACAATTTCTGTATCTATTCCTCAGTTGAGGGACATCTGGGTTGTTTCCAGCTTCTGGATATTACAAATAAAGCTGCTATGCACATAGTTGGGCAAATGTCCTTATTGAATGGTGGAACATCTTTTGGGTATAAGCTCAGGAGTTGTATAGCTGGGTATTGCGGTAATGCTATTCCAAATTTTCTGAGAAACACCAGATTGAAATCCGAAGTGGTTATACAAGTTGACACTCCCACCTGCAATGGAGGAGGGTTTCCCTTTTCCACAACCTCTCCATCATGTGTTGTCACTTGAATTTTTGATCTTAGCCATTCTGATGGGTGTAAGATGAAATCTCAGGGTCATTTTCATTTGCATTTCCCTGATGACTAAGGACGTTGAACATTTCTTTAAGTGTTTCTCCTCCATTCAATACTCTTCTATTAAATATTCTCTGTTTAGCTCTGTACCCCATATTTTAATTGGATTACTTGGCTTGTTGGTGTTTAACTTCTTAAGTTCTTTATAGTTTCTGAATGTTAGCCCTCTGTCAGATATAAGGTTTTAGAAGACCCCCATCACTGTTGTTATTTAAACCTCATTCCTTTATACCTTAGAACAGTTACCCCATTAAGGAAACAAAGAAATATTAATTGTCCTCTTGCTAGATCTTCATCCATCCATGAAGTAAGAAAAACAGATTTCCATTTGAACTTTTGAGATCAGAACTTCTATCTTTGTTGATGCTGTTTTGTTCCCCAACTTGTTATCAGTTTCTTCACGTTGATCCATACCATAGAAGCCATAGTCCTTTATGAATAGTCCTAGCAATGTGATCTGAAGAAGAATCCTCATAAGCAATATCAAAAAAGCTGGTATAATCAATATACACCAGAGTGTCTTGAGACACAATTCTGAACCCATCTAAATCTCCATATTACAGTCTCAAAAACTGAAGTAAATGAAATAAATAGAAAATAAAATAAAACATGCAGCCATTTTCTCTTTCTGTCAAATGAAAGCATCTACTTCATATGACTCTAACATTCTATTGATACTGAAATAATGACCTAGGTGAAATTAGCACCATTGGCAGAGTCTTCAGCATGTGTTTACATCTTGGCAAACAGCCAGGAAAAAAAAAAGATTTATAGAACAAAAATCAAATTGTTTTATAAATATTAAAATATTTATATTTTAATGTTCTAGCTACTGGAAATTTGTGTTTAGAGGCAGCATCCTTTACAAGAAAAAAATGCGAAATCATTCATATACATCTATTTTAAGAACAATTCTTTTATCCTTTATACCTCTGATTAACCAAAATAAAAGTAATTATCTTCTGGAATATAAAGAAGCACCCAAACAAAACACATTAAATGCCAGCCCTCTATGATTTTTCAGTGTTGAAATTTCCCTAATATAATTTCTCCAGTAACTAAGACAACTTTAACTCTATTTGGGGGAGGGCTTAGACCTCTCAATAAAAATTTTAATGACAAGTGAGTGTGTATGTGATTAATCATATAATTATCTTCCAAATTGTCTATGACAGGGTGATAAGCATAGGCTTTTCTGCCCTTTTTACACAGCTGCTGGGGACTTCAACTCAGGTCCTCATGGGTGCTGAGTAAGTGCTCACACCCACTGAGCTCCACATGTGTATATCCTTAATTAATAATTAACTAATAATTAGTTGTTTGTTTATGTACTTTACATCTCGATTGTAGCCCCCTCCCTCCTCTCCTTCTGCTTCCACTCTTCCTCACCCTTCCCCTATCAATCCTCCCTTGCTCCTCCAAAAAGGGGAGCCCCTCCTTCCTAATGAACTCACCTCAGCACATCAAGTTGCATCAGGACTGCGAGCATCCTCTTTCCCTGTGGCCTGTGGCAGTCCCACCAGTGGAAAGTGATCAAAAAGGAGGCAACAGAGTCCATATCAGAGTCGGCCCTGACTCCCCTTACTCAAGAACCAACATGATGACCCAGCTACCCATTGGCTACATCTGTGTACAGAGTCTAGGTCCAGTCCATGCATGGTCCTTGTTTGATGTTTCAGTCTCCATATGCCCCCCTGGGCTCTAGTTAGTTGGCTCTGTTGGCCTTCTTGTGGAGCTCCTATCTCCTCAGGGATCTTCTCTCCTTCCCCCCACTCTTCCATAAGACTCCCTGCACTCTGCCCAATGTTTGGCTGTGAGTCTCAGCATCCGTTTCAAACTGTTGCTGGGTTGACATGACTCATAGTAGAAGGAAGAGTAATCAAACCCACCCACAAAATCTTGACCCAAAATTTACCCTGCCTACAAGATGTGCAGGATAAAATTGGAGCAGAGATGGAAGGAATGTCCCAACCAATGCCTGGCCCAAACTGAGACCCACCCCATGGGAGACAGCCAGCCCCTGACACTATAACAATACTCTGCTATGCTTACAGACAGGAGCCCAGAGTAGCTGTCCTCGAAGAGGCTTCACATATACATAATTTTTAAAGAAAACCATAGATGTTTTGAATGTTACTTATCCAAAAATAACATTTTTGTATATTGTAAAAACACCTATTGAAATTCAAATGAATTATTCTACATAACAAAATAAAAATATAAGTTTCCTGAATTACATACATGCAGAATCATGTGTATTACTTGAGATAGATTGCATGAACCATAGAGTAGAATCATATCTGTTATCCAGTCTCAGAGATAGTCAAGGGTAGGGTATTGTCTTGGATGGTGCTTTCAAAGAAAATCTTAAAAAGATACACTTGTATCCTGGGATGTCAAACTTCAAAACAGAAAAGTTTGCTCCTCTCCTAAAGCAATTGTGTCTGTCCACCTCTTGACGTGCCCAGTATTGAAAACAGTACGGAGCACTGTGTGATATATTTTCAATGTGTTCCACTTTTGAGTCAGCTATTGGAGCTCTTCTCATTGACATCCATGGAATAAGAGACCAAAGAAGTCTTATCACTAAATGACAGTCAAATTCAATGAGAACAACTGTGTTCAGAAAACAGGAGAAAATAAAATGAAATTTAAGATTTTCATTACAAAAGTATTTTCTTTCCAGTACAAAATTCCAAGAAAGCATTTAGGAATTAATTTTCAAATAGCATTTTAATCAGATCATCTGCATAGCAGTAAATATATTCTAGGGAATATTGGCTTTTATAATTAGATTTAGTCCTACACAATCTAAAGCTACATCAACAACCTTACAATTCAACTGTGGACTAATTATCATATATTTATTTGTTTTGACACACTGGGGACTGTTACAATTCATCTAGACAACAAAATGTACATTCTTAATTGTGTTATGTCTTCTTCAGGAGGATTCAGAGATGAAAGAGTGATTTCATTAGGCTCTGACCTTTTGAATGCTCAACTAAACAACATCCTTATTAGTAAAATGTGTGGGAGTGCTTTTAGGGAAGAACAATGAATATTTATTTACAAACTGGCTTTTGGCCAAATGTCTGTACCCTCAAGGAATAAAATCACATTACCAACACATCTCAATTCACACCTGTTTCTGATTTTCCTCTGCACATTCATGAAGGGCAGAAGTCTATGTTATATTCTCTGTGACTTTCATCTCAAAAGGCTCACTTGCCATTGGAATCTATAGTAGGCATTTCTGTTCAATCATAAAACCATTTAATAGGTATGAATTCTGGTTAAGTATCCCAAGCTAAATAGCTCAAACACAGAGGAGAGCATGTTAATTTTCTTAGTCTCCTAAATTTTCAGCAAGCAGCCTTTAAGTTAAAAGGGAAGGGGAAGTTCAAATGAAAATAACTTATCCTTGAAGTTAGTCTTTGAAACAGAGTTGAAAGCTGACAAGAAATGTTTTTTAAAAGAGCATTCTCTATATTGTCATTATGTTTTACTGTGGAGAATGTGTTTGCCACGCCTCTCAGCAAAATGACTCTTATTGAATGAATAGGTAAGTTGAATTATGCATATAGGATCACATACTGCTCTGGAAACAGAGCCCTACCATCTCCTTGCGCAGAATGTTAGGCATGCATCAGTACAGCAGAATCCCAATTTCATACATTTTTTTTCATGGTTCCTGACTATGCTGGGATATCTACTGGAATCATATCTCTACCTCATTTGTACATAATGAAGAATAGCACATGCAATACTACGGTTTCATCATTTTCTCTGTACTATTAATAAAACCGCTTATATAATTCTTAGGTGTAAAACAAATGCTTGTTTAAATGCTTGCCATCTTTATGTCTGTCACCCCAGTGCTGTCTTGGTAAAAACAGGTAGACCTCTGAGGTTCACTGGCCAGCCAGCCTAGAGATTCAATGATGTATGGGTTTGCTGAGAGATTCTGTGTCAAAAGCTGATATCAACCTCTGTATTCTAAATTAAATAAATTCACATGCATGTATACTCAGCTGCATACATATGCTCACATGCTCATGAGATGTTCTTTCGTCCTAGAGAAGATGTCATGTGTGATTTCATACATAAAAATGTCACATATAACTTCACAAACCATCTTAATTACTATTAAGCTTATTGGCATAGGATGAAATGTTTTCTTTGTTTGAACTTACAGATATATTTATAGTGTCTATAAATATTTTTAGTTTATTCTCCTTGATATTACAGTTATTTTGGAAACTTTTTTCTATAATATGCAAACTATCCAAACTGTTTACCAACTAGCTTCCATTTCATTTTCAAAAATTCAATAAAAATTGTTTGAATGTACCACAATTTCTTCATTCATTCTTCAGTTGAGGAGCATCTAGTTTGTCTCAAGATTCTGGCTACCACAAATAAAGCTGCTATGAACATAGTACAGCAGGTGATCTTTTTGTATGGTGGAACATCTTTTCGGTATATGTCCAGAAGTAGTACGTCTAGGTCTGAGGGAGAGCTATTCCTAATTTTCTGAGAAAGCACCAGACTGATTTCCAAGTGGTTGTACAAGTTTGCATTCTCAGCAGCAATGTAGGACTTTCCCCTTTTCCCACATTCTCACCAGCATGTGCTGTCACTTGATTTTTTTGATCTTAGCCATTCTGACTAGTGTGAAATAGAATTTCAGAAACATTTTGATTTGCAAGTCCTTGATGACTAAGGACATTGAACACATCTTTAAGTGATTCTCAGCCATTCAAGAGTCCTCTGTTAAGAATTCTCTGTTCAGCTCTGTACCCCATTTATAAATTAATTTTTTTATTTTTTATATTAATTACAGTTTATTTTGTATCCCGTCTGTTGCCCCTTACCTCATTCCCTCCCAATCCCACCCTCCCTCTCTCATCTCTTATCTGTCTCTCTCTAAGTCCACTGATGGGGGATGTCCTCCTCCCTTTCCATCTGACCCTAGCATATCAGTCTCATCAGGATTGGCTGCAATGTCCTCCTCTGAGGCCTAGCAAGGCTCCTCCTCCTTCGGAGGGGTGGTCAAAGAGCCAGCCACTGAGTTTATGTCAGAGACAGTCCCTGTCCCCCTTACTAGGACACCCACTTGGATACTGAGCTGCCATGGGCTACGTCTGAACCTACGTTCTAGGTTATATCCATGTAAACATACTAAAATATGTACACCTAAAGAAGCTAAACAAGAAGGAGGACCCAGGGTAAGATGACCAATCCTCATTTAGAAAGACAAATGAGATGGACATTGGAAGTAGGAGAATATAAGAAACAGGACAAGAGCCTACCATAGAGGACCTCTGAAAGACTCTACCTAGCAGTGTATCAAAGCAGATGTTGAGACTCATAACCAAACCTTGGGAAGAGTGCAGGGAATCGTATGAAAGAAGGGAGAGTTAGTAAGACCTGGAGAGGACAAGAGTTCCACAAGGACCAAATATATCTGGGCACAGGGGTCTTTTCTGTACCCCATTTTTAATTGAATCATTTGGTTTTTGGGTATTTAATTTTTTTGAGTATTTTATATTCTGGATATTAGTTCTTTGTTGGATGTAAGATTGTTGAAGATTTTTTCCAATCTTTTTTTCTTTATTAATTACACTTTAATCACTTTGTATCCCCCCCTGTGGTTCTCTCCCTCCTCCAGTCCCAATCCCTCCCTTCTTCCACCCTCTGCATGCATGCCCCTCCCCAAGTCCACTGATAGGGGAGGACTTCTTTTCCTTCCTTCTGATTGTCATTTTCTTCTATTGACAGAGTCCTTTCTTTTACAGAATCTTTTCAGTTTCATGAGGTCCCATTTTGTAAATTGTTGACCTGAGAGCCTGAGATGTTGTGTTTCTTCAGGAAGTTTTCTCCTGTGTGAATGACACGTGGAATATGACTCATCTATTAAAATCAAGCAAATCATGAAATTTGCAGACAAATGGATGGAATTAGTAAAGAATCATCCTGAGTGAGGTAACCCAGCCCCAGAAAGACACACATGGTATGTACTCACTAATAAGCAGATTTTAGCCATGTAGTACAGGATAAACATATTACAATTCATAGACCCAAAGAAGAAAAGTAATAAGGAGGACACAAGGGAGGATGCTTAAATATAACTCCGAAGGGAAAATAGAAAAGATAGTGCAAGTGGTTGAAGAGAGAGAAACAAGGCAGGAGCATGAGCACAGAAAGAGATGAGGGTGGTGAACAGACCTGGAGAGACCAGGGGATGGAGGACAGAGGGCCTACAGAGAGAAAAGAAATCATTGGAGAGGGCATTTCTGTGACAAGCTTGAGAACTAAGACAGGATATGCTTCTGGGAAGATGTGTGTGTTTGTGACTCTATCTGAAACTCCTAGTAGCAAAGTTCATGAAGACTGAAGAGGCCACCCTCTACCTAGACAGGACTACTAGTGGAGAGAGGGGAACACTAACTCATGGACAAAAACTTCAACCCAAAATTTACCCTATCCACAAGATATGCAGAGATAAAGTTAGAGCAGAGATTGAGGGAATGGCTAACCAATGTCTGGCCCAACCTGAGATTCAGCCCCTGGGAAAGAGCCAACCCTGACATTGTTAACGGTATTCTTCTGTGGTCACCTTCAGGAGCCCAGCATAGCTGGCCTCTTAAAGGCTCCCTCCACCCAGCAGTGGATCGAAACAGATGCTAAGACTCAACGGGCAAAGATTTTCCTACATGTAGGGAGTCTGTGGAAAAGTGGGAGAAAGGATAAGAGAATCTGGCTGTGCCAGGAGCTCTACAAGAAGACAAACAGAGCCAATAACAAGGAGTAAGAGGGGCTTGTGGAGAGAGACTGAAACACCAACTAAGGACCATGCATAGACTGGACACAGATGTAGCAGAGGGGTAGCTCAGGCTGCATGTGGGTGCCCTAGTAAGGGGAGTGGGGGCTGTCTCTGACATGGACGCTGTTCCCTGCTTTATGATCACTGCTCCCTGGCAGGGTTGCCTTGCCAAACGACAGGAAAAGAGGACACACTCAGTCCTGATAAGACTTGATGAGGTGGAATAGATGGATAGGGAGGGTTCCTTTTTTTTCTGAGAAATATGGGGGGAGAAAGGGGAAGAGAAAGCGAGGGTGGGAGCAGGAGGAGAGGAGGGAGGGGGAGAGATTCAATCAGAATGTAAAGCAATTAGTTAATTAATTAAAATCGTTTGAATGGAAAAATATATTGCCAGATAAAAATTTTTTAGAACATAACTTATAAGTCAATAATTTTCCCAATAATTACTGAGAGTAACTCTACCTTAGTAATGTGGATAAACATTTTAAGAAAGGCTGAGTAAGGGCTGTGCATAATGAATACATATATAAGTACAAATATTGTTAAGAAACAATTATCTGCTTCAGAAAAACATAAATCACAAAAAGGTAATTGAGGTGTGAGATGGGGAAAACAGTAAGAAAATCCTTTGTGGGCTGTTAGGCACCATTTGATTAAAGTGAGAAAGTTATACCAAAGACTCCGGAGAGGCGTCCAAAGCCCAGAAGGGCTTGCCTGACAGGCAGAAAGTCAGATTGAGAGAAAACCATCAACCAGTACAGATTGACTATCTACTATTCTGGGTGCAGTGAGAGGGAGAGGAGAAATAAATTTTTAAGATTAGAGAGGATAGTCATAACCCTTCAGGAATATAAAATTGACGGAGAAAGGCAAGATAGAAGAAAACCCAACAAGGCTTGTGAAAAGTATAGTGCTGGAAAGTCGCTGTTGAGAGATTTGGATAATAGAATTCCCAGGAAGCCAGAGGCTTGCGAGCAATGCATTATATGAGATAATGGCCACAAAAATGCTTTGTAAACTGCCAGGTACTGAAGAGCAGTAAGATACAATCATTATGCAGCCCGCGTTCTAAAGAAATCTATGCTTTATTTATCTCAATCCCTTTGGAAATTATGTATGAGTTACCCTAGGAGACGGAGTGATAGGTCCCATCCCCAGTTGGGTAATATCAGGTTTAGCTGATCTGAAATAACAGGAAAGAGGAAGAAGGTATCCTTAGAAAGAATGTAGATGCTCTTGGTGGCTCAGTTTCTCAGACCTGCGCTGGCAAATAACAATAGTTTATATGCAAGTCATAAGCTAATGACTTACTTACAATGTTCCCCAGGTCATTACTATAAATTAATGATACATTTTATATCCTAAGAACTGCTTAACTTGGTCACAGTATCTATACATAAATCAATCAAAATTACCAGGCATTTTTAAATTTGTTTATGAAAGTATTTAAAGAATATATTCTTCATATATATTATAAATTCAGCAAACACATTTTATAGAAATATATTGAATAACTTCAAATTTTTAATACAAATAGTGTATCCAAAAGGTAATTTTAAGAAATAATATAAAGCAATACACAGTGATGTACCTGAAAACCAGTACTCTGGTGTATAAGGCAGAGGATTGCTATGTGTTTAAGAACAATGTAGACTATATAACAAGTACTAGGCCATCAATAGAACATGACATGACATTGTGTCAAAAACAGCCCAACAGTAAATAATCAACATAAATTAAAGTTCTATTTTTATCTCTCCATCTTAGTTGTAAGGCATTAAAATTAAAGTACCATAAAATTCACCATTGTGAAGTATGAAATTCCGTGGTTTAGAACATGTTCAAAAAGTTGTTAAACTTTGCTACTGAGTCCAGAAAAGTTCTAGTTTGTATATTGTACTTGGATGCTCATGTACTTCATATGAAGTCCTGATTATATCTCTCTGATGATTATTGGGTTACACCGGCATTTGCCAGAATGACGCCAGGAACATTAGAACACCTACCTGCTTTTCTTACTTGAGGGGACAAACAGATATACCTCTCAGTGTCATTCTTGAAAATCACATACTCTTTTTCTACAAATATTCCTACCAGTTTGGTGAGAACACGGAGATTTCTCTGACTTTTTGCCAACTGTGTGGTTTAGCATCCCTCCAGCAAAATACTGCTGGCAAACAAACGAAGAATAACCAGACCAGTTAAGATTTAAATGTAAACAGGAGGAATTTGGCCTTGAAGCACGCCATTAGTTGAATTAAGTAGGCATAACTTTCAAGGAGCTGAAGGAACCATTAAGGATTTAATTCAGACTGATAAGATCTTAGCACAATACTTGATCATAATCCTGTTTAGATTCTTTACTCTTTAAATTTATATTATTCCTCCTGGTGAAGCAACCTTACAAAAAATGTTTTTTTTACATTTTTTTTTTTGTACAAATTGTACTAGCTGGAAATAAAGTTGCATGACACTGCATGTTGACTTCTAATACATGCTTCTAAGAGACTTCTAGATACGAAGTATAATGTAACATATAGAAGTGTTGTTGATTTACTGTGGGCTAAGGTATGTTCTTAAATGCCCATGACTAGTTACATACCTCTATTCAAGCAATGAAGAACATTGCTTAGTTCCAGGTGCCTCCTAGAAAACATAACATGAAAATTAGAAAGATACTTAGAAGTTAAAGGAATTAAAATAATGATGAGTAGAACTATCAGAGAGAACCAGACCTCCTGATATGGAGTATAAAGGCCAAGGAATTACCAGTAATATGATCTGTGAGATCATCCTAGTATTTACATGGAGATGACAACCGAAGCTGGAAGACAAAAATTACATGTAGTAAGCCTTAGGTGCAAGACACTGAGCAAAATAGCTGGCTCTAGGAAAAACTGTGTCCATGTCAGAGGACTTGACCTTCGGTCAGAAGATACAATTTATCCATTTCTTTATAAGTCACGCTATATTCTTTGGGAAGAAGGACACTGAGAGAGAACATGGTGTCATATCTTTGCCATGATGGAGAAGTAATGATCAAATCTCTGGAAATCTATGTCTTTGTAATTATGCTGTAGAGAGCAAACATTATTAAGTTGAACCTATGTGTATATTTTTCTTAATGTACACAGGACCTAGAGAAACATTTCAGATTTCTATTAAATTTGAGGTGTTCAGTGGAGGAGTGTTTCCGAGTGCCTGGACCTTGCACAATGCTCAGCCTCATCACTTTCACTTCCCAGGGTATTTGTGTTCTCCCGCTCTGATCAGCCAAAAATTTCATCAGCTAATAATTTACCCAGTTTCTTTGTTATATGGTTTTATAAGCAAAGGCTCCTTTGCAGACCCACATGGTTAAAATGTTTGCCTTGCTCCCTTTAAAATTCATGCTCATAAAAGAAACAAACAAACAAAACAAAACCTCATCGTATTGGTTAAAAGTATCTTTAAATATTAAAATATCTTTAAATATATGCTTGAAGTTTAAACATAACAAAAAAGACAATAACTTCAGCTCCTTACTCTTGTCAATCATTTACATTTACTGCTAGAATCAGATGAATCAATAGTAACTATCATCCCAAGCATCAAACAAGTAACCTTAGGAAACTAAAAACTACAGCATGGGTAAATGGCATGGAGGTAATACATATTTTATAGCCTGCCATTTAATCCCTTTAACACATTATGCCCCCAATTAGGATATTACTTTGCTCTAGTAAACACTAAAACAACTGAGTATTTATTTGTTACCAAATGCAATGATCCCATCACAGTGATTTAAGGAAGACACAGCTACACCCCTTTGTGAGCGACATTTATATTTTACAGACTTGAGAAGTAGCCAGCATTGTTGCAGTAAAAGCTTCATGGCATATGGCGAACTAACTGAGGAAAGAAAAAAAAAATTATAGGAGGGAGTGACTAGAATAATCACATCCAGGAACATGGTGGATCTGGATGGCTGTACGCAAAACTTGGCTCAGAGGTTAAGAAATACCTCTCTGAATATAATGTGTAAGTAAAGGAGAGGTTTTCCCTGTAACTTCTTTAATGCTAATTTATTTAATTCTCTGGAATTTACTGTGTTCCTCAATGAGAGACTGCTGACAGAGCTTGGCATTCATAAATTATGTGCAAATTCTCTCTCAGCCACCTGAACTGTCTCTTGCACAATTTCTCTGTGGGTGATCAAGAAGCTGTGATTCTGCAGGTGGAGTAGAGTTCTGTGACAGGTGTTCCGAGAAGCGTAGTAACAGACAATTGCTGTCATTCTTCGTTAATCTCCATGAGAGCAATACCTTCCTAGCCCTGCACATAGACTGGATGGTTCATATTTGTCTCTCCTGGGATACAATAGACACACAGCAGACACTCTATATGTGCTAAACATATGATTAAAAGTAATTTCCTGTGCTCAAGGAGGCCATGCAAAGGTTTTTACACCACTACAAACCTCCCTCAGCCCTTATTTAGGATGCCTGCTTTCATTTTCCCAGCTACACCTCCCTCTCCTGTTGTACAAAGTCTTTGTGGGTAGAGGCACGAGATTATACATGCCTCGTGATAATGTCTGCATCAGAAATTCTATGATTAATTTTGAAAATATTGATATAGGTTATGGTTGAATACGAGACATAGAAAAAGTCTATCTGTCTTTTGGAATTTTCTTTTAGTTACAGAAAGAAAACATGGCAGGCAGCACAGACTGCTGTGCTCTTTAAAATCTCCTCCCTCCCCCAAATTTACAAGATCAACTTTTCCCCTTAGGTACAAGAATGTCATATGTTGTTTGGTCAACATAATTAATTTAATTCTTTTCTAATAACATTGGTATGCCACCAAAGCAATGCAACAAAGATTAAACTCACTTCTAGTTCTGGAACTCTGAAAGCATCTCTATGGTAACTGATCCATGTCAGCACCATCAGGACATAAAGCAAATTACATAAATACTGAGATATCAATGTGCACAGATTTTTTAGGTAATTATTGCCATCACTATGCTGCAATACATCAACTCGATGCCTTCCTTAAAATTCAGACATTTGAGATAGTCAAAATCTAAGCTTATTTGGCCTATTTAAAGCATCATTACTCCACTATCAAAAATGTCTTATTCAAATCTTCATGAAAAAAAAACCCTACTGTATTATTTGCAAGAAAATGTTTTCTTTATGTACACTTTTAAGTGGTTTCTTTTTTAAATTTATTTATTTTTTATATTAATCACAGATTATTTACTTAGTATCCCAGCCGTAGCCCCCTCCCTCATTCCCTCCAAATCCCCCCTTCCTCCCTCATCTTCTCCATGCTCCTTTCCAAGTCCACTAATACGGGAGGACCTCCTCCCCTTCTTCTTCAAGACTGGCTGCGATGTCCTTTTCTGTGGCCTAGCAAGGCTGCTCCTTCCTCAGGAGGCGGGGGTTGAAGAGCTCGCAGATGAGTTCATGTCAAAAATAGTCCCTTTTCCCCTTATTAGAGAACCCATTTGGACACTGAGCTACCATGGGCTATACCCGAGCAGGGATTCTAGATTATATCCATACATGGTCCTTGGTTGGAGAAACAGTCTCATGAAAGACCCCAGTGCCCTGACATATTTGGTCCTTGTGGAACTCCTTTACTCCCCAGGTCTTACTAACTCCCCTTCTTTCATATGGTTCCCTGCACTATGCTCAAGGTTTGGTTATGAGTCTTAATATCTGCTTTAATACATTGCTAGGTAGAATCTTTCAGAGGCCCTCTGTGGTAGGCTCCTGTCCTGTTACTTGTTTTCTCCTACCTACAATGTCCATCCCATTTGTCTTTCTAAGTGAGGATTGGTCATCTTACCCTGAGTCCTCTTTCTTGTTTATCTTATTTAGAATGGTTTCTAAAATATTATAAAATGTAGAAATTTGGTAGTCTGTAATAAATGATTTTTAAGTTTCTTGTATCAATGAATAAATATATGTGTAGGTCTTCATTAAGCATATGAAGATAAATGCATTTTCTTACAAAACACTTTTATTAAAGATCTGTCAATTTATAGTATAACTTTGAAGAAGTTTACCTAATAGATATTGTGTTAAGGATCCCCCAAATTTAAAAAAAAATCATATTACATAAAACAAGACTTTATTAATGTTTATAATAACATATTTATATATAATAGCTCTGTAATAACTTATGAACATTCATTTATTTGTATGGACTTATATTTGTATTAGGGGTAAGGACCATCAAAGAAAAAATATCTCTGTAAAAAGAACTTTTAAATTTATTTATTTATTATTACTATTATTATCTGCAATTTATTCACTTTGTATACTAGTTGTAGCCCCCTCCTTCATCTCTTCCCAGTCCTACCCTCCCTCCCTCTTCATCCCCTATCCCTTTCTCTAGTCTACTAATAGGGGAAGTTCTCCTTCCCTGCTGTCTAAACCTAGTCTATCTGGTCCAATCTGGACTGCCTGGATCCTCTTCCTATGTGACCTGGCTAGGTTGCCTCACCAGAGAGAAGTGATCAAGAAGCAGGCAACCTAGCTCATGTCAGAGACTGTGTCTTATCCTCTTTCTAGGGAACACAGTTGGAGATAGAGATGTCTATGAGCTACATCTGAGCAGGGGTCTAGGTGCTCTCTATGTTTGGTCTTCCATTGATGCATCAGTCTCTGAAATCCCCCCTTGAGCCCTGTGTTTTGCTTTTTGTTTTCTTTTGTGTATGTTTTGGCTTTGTTGGTCTGTCTCCTTGTGTGGCTCCTGTCCCCTCAAAATATTCACAGACGATATGATAGCATATAAGAGACTCCAAAAATTCTACCAGAGAATTCCTTCAGCTGATAAAAACCTTCATCAAAGTGGCTAGATACAAAATTTACTTAAAAAAAAAATCAGTAGTGCTCCTGTATACAAAAAAACAAAATGGCTGAGAAAGAAATTAGGGAAATAACATCCTTCACAATATCCACAAATAACATAAAGTACCTTGGTGTAACTCTAACTAAGCAAATGAAAACCTTGTATAAAGAAAACTTCAAGTCTCTGAAGAAATTGAAGAAGATATCATGATAGAAATATCTCCCATACGCATGGATGGGTAGGATTAACATAGTGAAAATGGCCATCCTATCAAAAGCAAGCTACAGATTCAATGCAATTCCCATCAAAATACCAACACAATTCTTTACAGACCTGAAAAGGAGTTTTACTTACCCTATTTCCGCATATATTTTAGCTGTCCATTTGATAAATTTGTCCATTTTGAGTGATTTATCCTACTTTTTATGTAGTTTCCAGTTTCCATTGTAGTGTGGCAGATATTTAGTGAAACTTTTTCCATTGAATTTTCTTCACATTGTATACTTCAGTCTCCACTTATTGAGTCAAGCTAAAGAACTGTGAAGAGAAATTGTTGGGGGGACATAAGCTTATGACTTTTTCTGGAAGGAGATAGAGTAAATTATATGAATTCTCAGGTAGTTCAGGTAGAGAGATCAGGCTGGTTTGATACTGATTTAAATAGCCATAAGAACCAGCAAACAGTAATTTGAGTTTCAACCATATTTGATAAGACTGTTTTTTTATAGTGTCAATTAAAGTATAACAATAATCAGATATCCATGAAGCTTTCTACAGAAAATTTTTTGAAGATTTACATACATCTTCCACACAGAACTTTTCAATTGCACTGGAATATAGTCATATTATCATGGAAATAACCCCTTATGATGTACTTAGTGTCAGTCAGAGAATTATTGCTCTGTCTAGCCACTGTGAAAAACTATATATTCTCAAAGAAGTTAGAAACTTAATTCTACCCTGCCTCTCATTTAATATAGCCAGCCATGCCCAAACTTTTCATTATCCTTATTGAGAACTGGAACTCCACTAACTCATCCTGTTCTATTATAACAATATTCTTCCTAAATCAATAGAACATCCATTGTATACTTTCAAGAGTGACTATTGAAAGCTTCCGAGGGATTGGTATTAATGCCAGTATAAAAAAAGGTCAAATGTTATATAAATATGTTATAAATAAAGTAACATAATATGTTATATATTATGAATACATCCATAGTGGGAGGTTTTAGCCATGCTGACTGCAGTTCAAATACTTAAGCTCTACTGAAAACTGATTTCCCATGTGTTTCAACAAGCTGTAACCACAGCATAGGGGAAATGCTTATGTGTAATGGATGTATTTGTTCTGTCTCTTCCCAAATACATACCTGTGTAATCCACACTCACACCCACCCACAAACTACTCAGTAGTAAATATTTTCTCTTTAATATAAGGTATTTAAACATAAGTTAATGACATTATATTGTAGACAGTCTGGATTAAGGTGGTCTTTGTTTTCACTTTGCAAATAAAATTGAAAATGTTTGATTAGATATAACTTATTATTTGTTTACTTGTTAATGTCAAGTTTCTGTTATTTCAAAAAATATGCAAACATGGGTACTATGAGATGGCTCAGTGAGTAAAGTTGCTTTCCTCCAGCCTGAATTCAATAACCAATGCTCACAGGGTAGAAGGTGAATACCAACCCCCACAGAGTCTTCTGACTTGTATATATGTCCTGGAGCATATCCCGAAAATACAAACACAAGATCAACATATAAAACATAATTGAATATTTTAAAAATGTAGGATAATCAAAAATACGGAAGAATTTCTGGTTACAGTTGAGTAAATTAAAATAAATGTATCATTGGAAAATTATAAAAAAAATAGCTTGATAGAAAGTCAGAACTGGAGATTTTCTGGACTGGGTTTTCAGGCATGCTCTACTTTTCTTACACAAAGCGCTTGAAATCATGTTGTGTCTTTTGCAATTTGCAATTCTCAAGCTGGGGGAAGAAGTGCAAATGCAGACTCCTCTGTTCAAAAGAACATGTTCCTGCCAATATGGTGAAAAGAAATTCAAAATGAAGACATGATTATAGAAGTCAAAATAAACTTCCACAAGTTTATTTCAAACTAATAATGATCCTGAGAATTAGATGTCAACTATGCAAAAATGAGTTTTAAAAAGTCTCCACCTTTAAAGAGTTTACTGATACATGGGGAAAATAAAGTGATGCAGAACAATGAGAGATGGAAAGAGGTTGAATTAAGACCCCATGATCAAAGAGAATTTCTAAACAGAGCACTGGAATATAGATTTTGGTATTTCAACAATATTAAAACAGTTGTTCTAAAATTTTAATATGAATCAAAGTTCCTGGAAGGGTTGATGAAAGACAGATCAATTCTCACAGATCCAAGCTTTTTTTTCTTACATTCTGTATCATAGAAAGACTTAGAAATGTGCATTCCTAACCAGCTCTGAGTGAAATGATTATTGTTACATGGTGAGCACTTTCTGAAATAAATATTCAAAATTATTTTCAACTGAGAAGAAACAATTAATGAGTTGCATTTAGAAATATTATCATTCAATCCAGTTAATGAACTTATTTCTTAAACTGTGAAGTTTAAGGCTTTTGTTTTCTTTGTGTTCTATGTGTATGCAAATTCCTGTGTATGACTGAGGCTCAAGCATGTCCCCCATGAACATGTGAAGGTCAGAGGACAGCTGAAATGTCATTCCTGGCCAAGGTATCTCTTTCCACCAGTGAATAGGTCAGGATATATATCCCACGAGTTTCTGGAGATTCTCTGTGTCCCTTTCTTTCAACTCACTGGAAGGACACTGAGAATACTGACCAGCACATCAGGACTATGCAGATTCTGGAGATTTGCACTCAGGACCTCATTATTACACAACAGCTGCTTTATATGTTGAACCATCTCGCTAGCTCCCAAAGAAATTGTTTTGTTTGTTTCTATCTTGATTATCTAGTAGAATACACAAATGTCACGCCCTTAAAATTATTTTTCATTATCTTCAATGTAGAATCTGGTAGAATTCATTCTCATAGTCATTATATGTGATTGAAAACCATGATTTGCTTTTTTTTTTTTTTTAACATTCCCTGAGTATTAGGGATAAGTTCTGTATTAATATATTGTCCTTATTTATATTTGGTTTTGAGATGTTAATTAATCTTTGTATTCTACAGAGAGCAAAGGCAGGCAGATGAAAACCTTTATAACTCTTTTTGGAGCATTTTAAAATAGAAACATGTTAAAAGCTGCTGCTAAGCCTACAAGTATAGCTCAAAGGTTACTTGAAAGCACTTCTTGTTCTTTCTAATGACTTGGGTTCTGATCACAGCACCACTAGTAGCACAAAATTTCCTGTAAATCACAAATCTGGTGACTTCTTCTAAATTCTACAGGCACCAGGAAAGCTAAACAAGAAGAACCTAGGGAAGATGCTTAATCATGATTCAGAAGGTCAAACAGGATAGACATCAGAAGTCGGGGAAGACAAGGAACAGGACAGGAGCCTTCCACAGAGGACCTCTAAAAGACTCCAACCACCCCACTATCCGAGGAGATACTCAGACTCATAGCCAAACTTTGGGCAGAGTGCCGGAATCCTTATGGAAGAAGAGGGAGACAGAAAGACCTGAAGGGCACAGGAACTTCACAAGGAGAACAACAGAGCCAAAATACCTGGGCCCAAGGGGGCCTGCAGAGACCAATACCCCAACTAAGGACCATGCATGCAGAGGACCTATACATTCTGTTCAATGGAAGCCCTTTGGCTGCTTTCTCAACTAGGTTCACTAGTAAGGGATACAAAGACTGTGTCTGAAAACACTCTCTGACCTGCCAAGCTGCCTGTAAGCCCTGCAGTGAGCTCCCGTCTTCTACCTTTGGTTAACTGTCAGCAATACTGCTGTGGGCTTTGATAATGCAAATACCTTTGAGTGATTCTTGCTTCTTTAAGTAACCCCTCATCTTAGACCTGCAAGTAAGCTCAATAAAGTCATTAGTTCACCCCCCAAAAAAATAAAGTTACACGGGGACCAGAATGGTACAGGGGTATGGTAGAAACCACAGAAACTTCAAAAAGGCACATGGGTCAAATGGTTCTTCAATGTAAATAATATTTGGGACCAAGAGGAACAACAACAACAATAAAACTATGAGTATAACTTTGAAATAAAACCTGTCAGTGTAGCAAGCAGACTGAAAAGGATGATGTTCAGAACTACAAAAAATTAAAATGACGGCTAATGTTGTTTTGTTTTTGTTTTGTTTTTTTTTTCTAATCCTAAAAGTCTTCAGAATATCTTCGTCAGTAACTACTGTTCTGTTAAAAATCCTCATTCACATCCATGTATACAACACTTATTGAAGAAGAGGCCATGAGTTTGAAATTGAGTAAGGAAGGGTATATGTGAGGATTTAAGGGAGGAAAAGAAAGAAGAAAATGCTGAAATTATATGACATGTTTTTTAAATTTTTTTTTTTTTTTTTTGGATTGCTGAACTGTAGATGTTGCTTTTAAAGAGCAATCTGCACTGTAAATCTTTTGACATTTTGACGTGGTACAGTATTCATAATGTTGGCCATGAAGAATGATTTCCACTCCAAATCTTGTTAGTATTTTTTAATGCAAAAAAAGAAAATTTAAAGTCTAACAAGTTTCAGCGTCTCACAGAGAGAGATGATAAGTTTATTTTTAAAAGCTGTTGTGGGAAGAAATAAACAAGACAGATCATGAATAATGGTAAAGAAAGATTGCTGGATATATCAGATATTTTAAAATGTCTTTCATCCTGGGAATCCTGTAGCAGATTTCTGTCCTTTCCTTAATTGGCAGGGCAAATCAGCTAGCCGTAGAGACTAGATAGATAGAAATTGGAACAGAGGTGTGGGCCAGACTTGCTTGTGCCTGCTATGTGGCTGGAAATGAAGGTCAATGCGGTAACTTAAACAATTAAGCAGCTCTTCGCTGATCTCAGTGTTCTCCGGACTCTACCATCCTTGCATCAACACATAATTTGGTGACTTTCGGGCTTAGTATTTCTTCTGCAAATGACATCTCTAAGAATAAAATTTTAAGTGAAAATAATTACGCAAATGGAATTTAGGTATTTGATTCTTGTTTCACTTTGCTGTTCAAAGGAAATTTCATCATCACCCGAGCTACTTTGAAGATGCCAGTAACAACAGCATGTGATATTCTGTTCCTGAATTATTTCCTAATTAACTTTGTATTTAAATTTTCTACCTGCTTCTTTTTTTCTTATCTCAAACAGTTTAAACCTTACATCTTCTTCTCACACAATCTGTGTGAGTCAAAAAGCCACAGAGAGTGCCAGCCATGAAAAGATACGCCAATTAGAATGAAGTGGAGCTCATGTTTTGAAATAAAAGAGATAAAGTTAGCTGAGGGAGTTCGGAGTTCACCGCTCAGCTCTTCTGCAAAGGAAGTGGAGCTGCAGTAGGTTCTTGTATTTCAAAGTATTTAGCTGTCAGAGTTAACTGTTAGCAATATTACCAAATTCTAACCATATCAGTTTCTAGGTTAACAGGGTCAGTGCAATGCCTATTTGTTGCTGTGCTTAAGTATTACATACACAACTTGTAGGAGCAAAACTTTACCTGACTTACTAGCAGAGAGAATATGAGACTTTTGAAAGTGCAGTCAATTTGTAAGCAATATTTATCAAACCTAGCCTGAAACTGAGAAAAATGCTGTCAAAAAATATATAGATATATGATAGATAGATAGATAGATAGATAGATAGATAGATAGATAGATAGAT